>NC_067484.1:72527614-72827614 GCF_947179515.1 Apodemus sylvaticus
AGGGTGAAAGGGACAGTGTAGTCAATTCCTACCTCAGTCAGGCCTTCCCACAGCCCCCTTCCATACTGACAATATCAAGCCAGTGGGTAAGACCAGATGAGGGTCCTCGGTGAGGTGTGAAGGCAGAGGTCCTTCCCTTCCCTGCGTTTCTCATCTACGCTACAGCATGCTTCATGGCGGGCACAGTAAGTAGGAGGGACAGGCCTTCAGTTATCTTGTTATACCTTCATTAAATATGAAGTAGTCTTTTAAACATAATATACTTATCCTTTTTCCAGAAGGATACCTTTGCATACCTTCATGAAAGGTAATCTCAGATTACTTGGTCCAAAGCACATTACTTAGTAACTGGGGCCAGACTAGCAGTCATCAGAAGGAATGTCCATCTGGGTGTGGCTTCTGGCGGAGCAGGCTTGATGTGGGCATGAGCACCTCTGCCTGCCGTCCATCCTCAGGCTTCTAGATTACTCAAGTCTCTGTCTCACAAGGATCATTACCTGTGGGTGATGGAGAATGGTAACTGTCTCCACAACTATTGCAAGGCCTGACTTCTGGGGACAGATGGTGCATTAGAGACAGACAAAGCTTTAAAACCACACAGTAAGTGCCAGGGACAGAGATTGTGATCTAGTAAATCCAGGCTCCAAAAAGGAGGTACGGAGAGCATCTCTCTCTGGGAGTTTGTCCCATGGAAGGTGGTTGAGTTTATTAGCTCTCGGGGTCTTTCAGTAGCATGCTTCTGCATGACCTTCTGGCATGGTCTGTTGCCAGGTACCTTGGTACCTCCCATAGATCCTAGTTAAAAGCAGATGGGGAAAGGATGTTTCTCTCTGTAGACTTAAACGCCAGCAATGGGTGCAAGCATGGAGGACACCAGTGAGGCGTGCTGAAGTGCGTGAGTGTTTGGCACTAGAGAAGGAAGACAATGAAGTTAGAGAAAAATAAATAGAAGAGCTAAATTTAGATCTGAAATAGTCCAGGGTTTTTTGTTTGTTTTGTTTTGTTTTGTTTTTGGAGATAACTCTTCCCTAGCTCTCAGATTTCATTTTGTAGTGTGTGTTTTTTCCTGGAGGTCAACAGTTAGTGGAACTGAGTCTCACAAACCAACACGCAGCAGTGTGCTAACTTTGGAACAGTTTTGAGTCCACACTAACTGGGCAGATTGGGGGTGTGGGGGCGTGGTATTACTTGGAGAATTATCAGTGGATTTTTTAATTTTTGTTTTTATTTTGTGTACTGGATACTAGAATTTCAAGATCTGAATTATCTTCACAACTGCACAATACTTTCATCTAGTAACCAAGTACTTCCAAGTGGTCAACTCCATTGACTGGAACATAAATACTCAAAAACTGCAAAGGCTAATGTTTTCCCTAGGAAAATACCAAAAATGAGTTGTTTGATTTAGAGAGAGCTTTGTCTTCACTGAGTGAGGTGTGTGAATGCGACATGCAGGCGGTCTTCCATTTTTAATAGATGAAGACTTTTATGTCAGTTGGTCAGAGGGCCCCCCTGACCTGCCCTCTGGCTGCTGGGTTCTGAGGGAGACTGCGCATCACTGCCCGTCTCCTGTGTCAGCAGAAGCAGCACAGTGAGTTTATCGCCTGTCCGCCATTGGTTGTGTAAGGAGGGACTTACAGAGTCTCAGGAGCCTCTGGCTGTGGTTTCTAGCTCTCCTCCTCTTTCCTGTAGCTGTTATCTGGGATCCTTTTACACTGTGTATCTCTCAAACACTTCCATCTTGGGTACCGTTTTAGTCCTGATGATTGGCACTTGTATGAAGTGTGCCAGTTGCTTATAGAGTAAGGCTTGCCTAGAAAAGGTGTATGCATGGTGATATATTTTAAGTAGTGCAATAGAAAATAGACTACTGTCAACCTTCCACCACATTATCCATTGAAAATGAAACACACACACACACACACAGAGAGAGAGAGAGAGAGAGAGAGAGAGAGAGAGAGAGAGACACACACACACACACACACACACAGAGAGAGAGAGAGAGAGAGAGAGAGAGACACACACACACACACACAGAGAGAGAGAGAGAGAGAGAGAGAGAGAGAGACATAGACACATACAGACACACAGACAGACAGACAGACAGACACACACACACACACACACACACACATACACACTTATATGGATTTAGAAAGATGGCTGATTCAGTGGTTAAGAAAGTTTTTTTTTTTTTTGTCCTTGTTCAGCTCATGTTTAAGCAGTCATGTTGGTGAGACCTTTTAGTTGAAGCTTCTGACATTACCAGGGGACACAGTATTACAGCAAACTCCCTGGTCCTCTGGTTCTTTTTTTTTTTTTTTTAAGCTCCAGGTGTGAGCTGTGACAAGGGCTCATGATTATTTCTTCAAAATAATTTTTAAAACTGAAATTAAGCGTAAATACAGGGGTCTGAAACTTTTTTACACATTGGCAAATTTCTCCCAAATAAAATCTTAACAATTTTGTACCCTTTCGAGCAGTATTCATTGGAATCTGGATTGTCTCACTCTTTTTCCTTGTTATTCAAAATTTATTGTGAATAATGTCAGGCTTACCACCTTCACGCTTTATTCCTCATGAAGAATAAATGAACTTCTTTTTTTTCTTTTTTTTTTATTCGATATAATTTTTTATTTACATTTCAAATGATTTCCCCTTTTCTAGCCCCCCACTCCCTGAAAGTCCCATAAGCCCCTTTCTCTTCCCCTGTCCTCCCACCCACCCCTTCCCTTAAGAACACTTTCTGTTCTTGCGGAAGACCTGGGTTCAGCTCCTAAAATTCACACGGTGGTTCACAGCCTCTGTTCCGAGGATCCAATGCCTTCTTCTGTCCTCTGTGAACACCAGGCCCACATGTTGTGCACACATGAGCATATAGGCAGACACTCATACACATAAAAGAAAACTTTAAAAATGTATTAGCACTTCTATGTCTACTCCGAACACAGCTCAATCCTGGGTCCTGTCTAATACTAGCAACTGTCCCCAGATGTCCTCTGAGGAAGGATATCACCACCATGAAAGAACAGTTTACAGGAGCGAAGGAAAACTGGTCTTCAACCGCTTCATCCCCTCCTGACCTAATATTTACATTCAGGAGAATACTGTTAATATATAAACTGTTTACACAATAGAAAAAGTTCCAGGAAAAGAAGAAGGTAGAGAAGCAAAACCGTTAGAGATAAAGATGGTTTTAAAAGTGTGACTAAGTATATTTGTGTGTGTGTGTGTGTGTGTGTGTGTGTGTGCCTGTCTGTTTCTCTGATTGTCTTCTCCTGCAGGGAAGACTTCCCATTCCTAAGGAAGTGAACCGCAAGAAGACGGAGGAGACCGGTGCTGCCTCGCTGACTCCGCCTGGCAGCCATGAACTCTGCTCCCCAGCCATCGGTTACCTCCACCCTTTTTAACTGTCCCACCTCCATTTGTATTGCATATCGTGTATGGGGTTTTGATGAGGTCTTGGTATCATATATGGGATTTTTTTTCTGTGTAAATCATCAACTATAAGAAGAAACTATGGGACTCTAAGCCTGGCTTTAGAGAATTTACAGTGGACAAATAGGTTTCATCAAACCAGTTTTTAATCATTCTGACTCAAGTGAAAACGCTCAGAATTTTCACACTGTGAATCCACGTTTACAACCCCCTACAGGTGGGCCTTCAGGCCTGGTTCGCTACAACAATGTCTTCCACAACTCAAAACTCCTACTGCTCTCATGACTGGTCCACTCCTGCCTTTCATCACATAGCTCCCGACTGCTTCTTGCAGAGGCTGAGAGTCCCCCACTTTTTTTTTTTCATTTAGATGTAATAATCCTAGTAGATTATGTTCATCAATTGTCTGTATATCTATATTTTACCCATGTACTCTTTTGATGTATAGAAGTAGTTTGAAACTCATTGTTTCCTTGTGGTAAGTGGCCGAGACGCTGCCACAGGGCCTGAGACACTGATGAATGGTGCTATTTTGGACTTTCAACATGCTCCTTGGCGAGGTAGCTCTGGTGGAGTTGTTTTTTATTTCTATGTTCTAAGAAGGTGTTGGTACTCTGTTTCCTGGAATGTTCTTCTCTAGACTGGACTGACTTGTTTCCCTTGTGTCTTGAGTGTGGCTTTCTTCTTCAGTGTTGTAGGTTGAGCGGATGCTACCAAGAGTGTGAGAGGCTGTCCTCTCGTGACTGGCCCTGGCGGATGTGCAGTCACGGTAGCAGGAGCAATCACAAAACTGTAACTGACCTACCAGATCTCTTTCTTTCTGCAGCCTCACCTGCCTGACTTAGAAAAAGAAAAGCAATAATTTTTTTTCCAGGCATCCTGAGGTTATCTCTTTAGATTCTTTTTGACTAGATATTGGGGGGGGGAGGGTAAAAGTCCACTCTTTTAATAAGTGCCATGTGGGGAAAAAAGTCCAAAGTACTGGCATTTGAGTAGAAATTTGAAAATTATCCCTTTCCCAAAGTTGAAACTGGAAAAATGTATTTACAAAAGAATGATGATGAAGATGAGGATTATGATAGTGATGACGGTGGTGGTGGTGGTGGTGGTGATGATGATGGTGGTGATGATGATGAAGAAAGGCCAAAGACCTTTTTTTGGCAGTTTTGATAAGCAAGGTGTAGATTTTACATTTTTGTCCTTGCTCCCAATGAAATGGATAAACAAACATAAAATCTGACAATGCCATCTCCTCACGGAATGTTGTTGTGTTAGCCAGACTGAAAGCCCACCTTAATTTTTATATAACGTCTTTAGCTCCTCCTTTGACAGGGCAGGCCTTGTTCTGAACTGTTTGCGCTTCTGACTGTTAAAACACCAGTGACGCATGCACTGTCCCTCTTCGTTCTCTCTCGCGTCCCCTCTGGCCTGAGTTTCTTGTGCACTCTCCCTACCCCCACCTTTGTTAGGGTAGATATATCAGCTATGTAAATAAAGCAAGGAAACGGTATTGTGCATTTGTGGCATTTATGTAGAATTGCAGTGTGCGCTGCCAAACACACAGGCTTTTGTAACGTGGTCCTCTCATAAGTACCCAATGTATTTTAGCTATTTTAGTAGGATTTGTTCAATAAATATGCAAGCTGTAACGTAACTGTGCTTTGGCTCATCATTGTAAGGTCGGTCAGACTTTTTAATGCCTCTGCGGATTCATGCTACGTTTTGTGTTCCCAGAATCCCTCGGATCAGGCCAAGTATCAGAAGGGAGAAACAGATTTGCCTTTTGAAAATTTTCTCTCTTGAGGGCTTTATGAGATTAGGGCTGAGGTAGGGC
The DNA here is from genome assembly GCF_947179515.1 of Apodemus sylvaticus. Classification (NCBI taxonomy): domain Eukaryota; kingdom Metazoa; phylum Chordata; class Mammalia; order Rodentia; family Muridae; genus Apodemus; species Apodemus sylvaticus. The sequence continues at coordinate 72,532,887 of NC_067484.1, forward strand.
TCATTAAGATGGTGTTAGCATCATTGCCCTGGTCATGGTCACAAAGGGGAATTAAATGCAAATCCTTTCACTTCTAGACATTTCCCCTCTCATTAGGGCATTCCCACACACCTTAAAATGCACGGTCTCACACCCCCATACCAGCAAGACCCACTCCGTGAAGCATTGGCACCTCCACACAGGCAAAAGACATTTGTAAGAGGATACAATTCTGAAATAAACGTTTAAGCCATTAATGTGCAGGCATGCAGTCACCCAGAGCCCTGTGGGGGATGGGATGCCATCATCAGAGCCTTTTGGAAATCTCGAGTGACTCTGAAAACTGGAAAGTGGGGACCCAAGCACCATGTGCTGCTGTAGATAGAATCTATGGTTGGCACATGCAAGGCAAGCTACTCTATAACTGAATGTTGTGGTCAACCCCCTTTTGATATATTCTTTAGGAAAGGCAGAAGTATGGGGACATCTCAGTTCTGAATAGACACCTATGACTAGAGGGACTGAAGTTCTCAGCCAACAGTCAATGGTCGTGGCCAAGGCTCTCCAGTCATGGCCTCAACATTGAATGTTTGACGTTTGACATCTTGGCTGTTGAGAAATTCCTGCTGCTTTGCATTTCATTACGGGACTAGAATGTCACCTTGATTTATGCAAGAGTTTCAAAATCATCTGGTGGGGTGTAGACAGAGAGAGAGAGAGAGAGAGAGAGAGAGAGAGAGAGAGAGAGAGAGAGAGAGAAGAGTTGGGGGGGGAGAACAGAGAATCTTACCATCCCCACTCTGGGAGTATGTCCTCAGGAGAAGATGCTCCTGGTTCCTGGTTGTGGGTGTTAAGAGGCATCTCATAAATTGGGAGTATGATGAGTTTAATTTGAAATTAATGTGCAGTCCAGGTGAGATAATGACACCCATATACACACCTAAAGGTTGATGCCGCCACATATAGGGCAGGTCTCCTATTACTTGGTTATCACTTTACTTATAAACAATCCTAATTTTCCTCACTCAACAAGCTCCCTTTGCTTGGAGAGGCATCGCAGCTGTGGGGGATACACTCTGCTTTATTGCCTTGCTAAATTAAGACTATGAAAAGATCATGAGATGGGTCAATGGGTGGCATTTCTCTGTTATTTTATTTCCATCCATCTTAATTACCAATTGCTCCTAAAGAGATTGAAATCACATTTTGCATATTGAAATTTTATTCTTTCTTACCCCACAGGTTCTATGGGTCAGGAATTCTGGAGTAGTGTAGCTGGTTGTTATTAGTATGTCCTTGCAACCAAGAAATCAAATGGGCCTAGAGCCATCTGATACTCTGTCTGGGGTTGGAAAGCTGTGCCCACTTCCTTGGCTGTTGGCTGGGTATCTCAGTCCCTCTATTCATTGGTCTCTCTGCAGAAATGAGATGTCCCCATAACTTCTGCCTTCCTAAAGAATATATCAAGAGCTGGGCTGGTTTACCTTGGGCATGTTCCATAAAATCTGCAGCCAGTCCCATAAAATCCAGGGGAAGTGACATTTCCAGGTGCTCTAAGATGCCCAGGATCATAGGATCAGAGTTGAAGAGGACATAACATCTGTCCCAACACCACCGGACATAACTGGATACAGCAGGCTCCAGGACATAGGAACCCCGCCCGACCAGTAACATGGGTACCTTCTGGTCTGGGCTGGTTTACCATGGGAGTGAACTCTGCAACCAGTCCCATAACACCCAGAGGAAGCTCCACTCCTAGGCACTCTAAAACCCCCAGGATCCCTGGATCACAGGATCATAGGAGCTTGGTCACACCATGATCTCAGGGCCCCAGAGGCAGCTTAATTCCCAGGAGCTCTGATATACCCAGGATCTCAGGATGACAGGATACTGGGATCACAGGACCACAGAGATAGCTGGATTCTGAGGAGTTCTGACACAACCAGAATCACAGCAAGGGCAGGTAGCACTAGAGATAATCAGATGGTGTGTGTGTTAGGGGGAAGCATAAGAACATAAGCAACAGAAACCAAGGTTACTTGGCATCATCAGAACCCAATTCTCCCAACATAACAAGTCCTGGATACACCATCACACCAGAAAAGCAAGATTTGGATCTAAAAATCACTTCTCATGATGATAATAGAGGACTTTAAGAAGGACATAAATAACTCCCTTAAAGAAATACAGGAGAACACAGGTAAACAGGTAGAAGCCCTTAAAGACAAAACACAAAAATCCCTTAAAGAATTACAGGAAAACACAGTCAAATAGGCAAATGAAAAGAACAAAACCATCCAGGATTTAAAAATGGAAATAGAAACAAAAAATAAATCAAAAACGGAGACAACCCTGGAGTTAGAAAACCCAGGAAAGAGATCAGGAGTCATAGATGCAAGCATCACCAACAGAATACAAGAGATAGAAGAGACGATCTCAGGTGCAGAAGATACCATAGAAACCATTGACAAAAAAGTCAAAGAAAATGCAATTTGTAAAAAGCTCCTAACCCAAAACATCCAGGAAATCCAGGATACAAAGAGAAGACAAAACCTTAGGATAACAGGTGTAGAAGAAAGTGAAGATTCCCAGCTTAAAGGGCCAGTAAATATCTTCAACAATATTATAGAAGAAAACATTCCTAACCTAAAGAAAGAGATGCCCATGAACATATAAGAAGCCTACCAAACTCCAAATAGACTGTACCAGAATAGAAATTCCTCCTGTCACATAATAGTCAAAACACCAAATGCACAAAACAAAGAAAGAATATTAAAAGCAGTAAGGGGAAAAGGTCAAGTAACATATAAAGGCAGACCTATCAGAATTACAACAGACTTCTCACCAGAAACTATGAAAGCTAGAAGATCCTGGATAGATACCCTCAGAGAACACAAATGCCAGCCCAGGCTACTATACCCAGCAAACTTCTCAATTACCATAGACAGAGAAAACTAGATATTCTATGACAAAACCAAATTTACACAGATCTTTCTGCAAATTCAGCTCTACAAAGGTATTAGATGGAAAATGCCAACACAAGGAGGGAAATTGCAGCCTAGAAAAGGCAAGAAAGTAATCTTTCAACAAACCCAAAAGAAGATAGCCACATAAACATAATTCCTATAACAACAAAAATAACAGGAAGTAAAAAATCACTTTTCCTTAATATCTCTTAACATCAATGGAATCAATTCCCCAATAAAAAGACATAGACTAACACACTGGATACTTAAACAAGACCTAGCATTTTGCTGCATACAGGAAATGCATCTCAGTGACTAAGACGGACATTACCGCAGAGTAAAAGGTTGGAAAACAATTTTCTTAACAAATGGTCCCAAGAAGCAAGCTGGAGTAGCCATTCTAATATTGAATAAAATTGCCTTTCAATCAAAAGTTATCAAAAAAGATAAGGAAGGATACTTTATACTGGTCAAAGGAAACATCTACTAAGATGAACTCTCAATTCTGAACATTTATGCCCCAAATGCAAGGGCACCCACATTCATAAAAGAAACTTTACTATAGTTCAAAGCACACATTGTACCCCAAACAATAATAGAGACTTCAACATCCCACTCTCAGCAATGCACAGGCCATGGAAACAGAAACTAAACAGAGACACAGTGACACTAACAGAAGTTATGAGCCAAATGGATCTAATGGATATTTATAGAACATTTCATCCTAAATCAAAAGAACATATCTTCTCAGCACCTCATGGTACCTTTTCCAAAACTGAACATATAATTGGTCACAAATCAGGCCTCAACAGATACAAGAAGACTGAAATCATCCCATGGATGCTATGTGATCACCATGAACTAAAGCTGGTTTTAAATTCCACCAAAACAACGGAAAACGCACATAAACATGGAAACTGAACAATGCTCTACTCAATGATAATTTGTTCAAGGAAGAAATAAAGAAACTAAAGAATTTTTAGAATTTAATGAACATGAAGACACGTCATACCAAAACTTATGGGATACAAGGAAACCAGTGCTAAGAGGAAAATTCAAAGCTCTAAGTGCCTCCAAAAAGAAATTGGAGAGAGCTTACACTAGCAGCTTGACAGCACACCTGAAAGCTCTAGAACAAAAAGAAGCAAATACACCCAAGAGGAGTAGATGGTAGGAAATAATCAAACTCAGGGCTGAAATCAAACAAATAGAAACAAAAAGAACTATATAAAGAATCAACAAGGGGCTGGAGAGATAGCTCCAGTTAAGAGCACTAACTGCTCTTCCAGAGGTCATGAGTTCAAATCCCAGCAACCACATGGTGGCTCACAACCATCTGTAATGAGATCAGATGCCCTCTTCTAGTGTGTCTGAAGACAGCTACAGTGTACTTACATATAATAAATAAATAAAAAATCTTTAAAAAAAAAGAATCAACAAAAGCAGGAGCTGATTCTTTAACAAGATCAACAGATCGATAAACCCTTAGCCAGACTAACCAGAGGACACAGAGACAATATTCAAATTAATAAATGAAAAGGGAGACATAACAATGGAAACTGTAGAAATTCAAAAAATCATCAGATCCTACTACAAAAGCTTATACTCGACAAAATTGGAACATCTGAATGAAATGGACAATTTTCTAGACATATACTTAGGTGCCAAAGTTTAAACAGGATCACATAAACAATGTAAATAGTCCCATAACCACTAAAGAAACAAAAGCAGTCATTAAAAGTCTCCAACCAAAAAAAGCCCAGGACCAGATGGGTTAGTGGAGATTCTATTAGACCTTCAAAGGAGACCTTATTCCAATACTCTTCAAACTATTCCACAAAATAGAAACAGAAGGAACACTACTATGAAGCCACAATTATACTTATACCTAAACCACTCAAAGACTCAACAAAGAAAGAGAACTTCAGACCAATTTCCCCTATGAATATTGATGCAAAAATACTCAATAAAATTCTTGCCAACTGAATCCAAGAACACATCAAAATGATCATTTACCCGTGATCAAGTAGTCTTCATCCCAGGGATGCAGGGATGGTCCAGGATATGGAAATCCATCAATGTAATCCACTACATAAACAAACTCAAAGAAAAGAACCACATGATCATCTCATTCAGTGCTGAAAAGCATTTGATAAAATTCAGCATCCTTTCATGTTAAAGGTCTTGGAAACATCAGGAATTCAAGGCCCATACCTAAACATAGTAAAAGCAATATAGAGCAAACCACTAGCCAACATCAAACTAAGTGGACAGAAACATGAAGCAATTCCACTAAAATCAGAGATTATACAAGGCTGCCCACTCTCTCCCTATCTACTCAACATAGTGCTCGAAGTTCTAGTTAGAGCAATTAGACAATAAAATGAGGTCAATGGGATACAAATTGGAAAGGAAGAAGTCAAACTATCACTATTTGCAGATGATATGATAGTGTACTTAAGTGATACCAAAAATTCCACCAGAAAACTCCTGGTAAACAACTTCAGCAATATGGCTGGAAATAAAATTAACTCAAACAATCAGTAGTCTTCCTCTACTCAAAAGATAAACAAACTTAGAAAGAAATTAAGGAAACCACACCTTTTACAATAGTCACAAATAATATTGCATACCTTGGTGTGACTCTAACCAAGCAAGTGAAAGATTTGTATGACAAGAACTTCAAGTCTCTGAAGAAAGAAATCGACAAAGATCTCCCTTTGCTCATGGATTGGCAGGATTAATATAGTAAAAATAGCCATCTTGCTGAAAGCAATCTACAGATTCAATGCAATCCCTATCAAAATTCCAACTCAGTACTTCAAAGAGTTAGAAAGAGCAATTTTCAAATTCATTTAGAATAAGAAACAATCCAGAATAGCAAAAACTATTCTCAACAATAAAAACTTCTGGTGGAATGGCCATCCCTGATATCAAGCTGTATTACCGAGTATTAGCGATAAAAAACTGCATGGTACAAAGAGAGGCAGGAAGATCAATGGAATAGAATTGAACACCCATAAATGAACCCACACACAGAGCATCACTTGGTCTTCAACACAGAAGCTAAAACCATCCAGTGGAAAAAAGAGAGCATTTTTAACAAATGGTACTCTTTCAACTGGCAGTCTGCATGTAGGAAAACACAAATGGACCCATTCTTATCTCCCTGTACAAAGATCAAGTCCAAGTGGATCAAGGGCCTCCACATAAAACCAGATGCACTGAAACTTATAGAAGAAAGAGTGGGGAAGTACCTCAATCACATGGTCACAGGGGAAAATTTCCTGAACAGAAAGAACACCAATGCCCTATGCTCTAAGATCAAGAATTGGCAAATGGGACCTCATAAAACTGCAAAGCTTCTGTAAGGCAAAGGGCACTGTCAACAGGACAAAAGAGCAACCAAAAGATTGGGAAAACATCTTTATCAATCCTACACGTGATAGAGGGCTAATATCCAACATAAACAAAGAATTCAAGAAGTTAGACTCCAGAGAATCAAATAACCCTATTAAAAATGGGGTACAGAACTAAACAAAGAATTTTCAACTGTGGAATACTAAAATACTGAGAAGCACCTAAAGAAATATTTAATATACTTAGTTATCAGGGAAATGCAAATCAAAACAACCCTGAGATTCCACCTCATACCAGTCAGAATGGCTAAAATCAAAAACTCAGGTGACAGCAGATGCTACAAAGGATATGGAGAAAGAGGAACACTTCTCCATTGCTGATGAAATTACAAGCTGGTACAACCACTTTGGAAATCAGTTTGGTGGTTTTTCAGAAAATTGGACATATTATTACCTGAGGACCCAGCTACACCACTCCTGGGCATATACCCAGAAGATGCTCCAACATGTAATAAGGACACATGCTCCACTATGTTCACAGCAGCCTTATTTATAATAGCCAGAAGCTGGAAAGAACCCAGATACCTTTCAACGAGGAATACAGAAAATGTGGTATATTTACACAATGGAGTACTACTCACCTCTTAAAAGCAATGAATTCATTAAATTCTTAGGCAAATGGATGGAACTAGAAAATATCATCCCAAATGAGGTAACCCAGTCACAAAAGAATATACATGATATGCACTCACTGGTAAGTGGATATTAGCCCAAAAGCTCTGAATACCCAAGATTCAATTTACAGACCACATGAAGTTCAAGAAGAAGGAAGACCAAAGTGTGGGAACTTTGGTTCTTCTGAAAATGGGAACACAATACTCACGGGAGTAAATATGGAGATAAAGTGTAGAGCAGAGACTGAAGGAAAGGTCTTCCAGAGATTGTCCCACCTGGGGATTCATCCCATAGTCACCAAACGCTGAACACTATTGTGGATGCCAAGAAATGCTTGCTGAAAGGAGCCTAATATAACTGTCTCCTGAGAGGCCTTCCCAGAGCCTTGTAGATATAGAGGCAGATTCTTGCAGCCAACCATAGGACTGTGTATGGAGTCCCCAATGGAGGAGTTAGAGAAAGGACTGAAGGAGCTAAAGGGGTTTGCAACCTCATTGGAAGAACAATAATATCAACCAACCAGACACCCCAGATCTCCCAGGAACTAAGCCATCAACTAAGGAATACACATGGCTCCAGCTACATATGTAGCAGAGGATTTCCTTGTCAGGCATCAATGGGAGGAGAGGTCCTTGGTTCTATGAGTAGGGGAATTAAGGGCCGGGAGGTGGGAGTGGGTTGAGTGGAGGAACACCTCATATAGAAGCAGGTGAAGGGAAGATGGAATAGGGGGCTTCCAGGAGTGGGGGAAACCATGAGAGGGGATAACATTTGAAATGTAAATGAAGAAAATATCTAATAAAAATAAATATATAAATACAAAATTTACTATTTTGTATTTACATATAATTTTGTATTTATATATAATTTACATACAATTTTTGTATTTATATATAAATACAAAAAAAGAGGGGAAAAAGAATATATCAAGAGAAGCTTGGGAATGTGATTCAATTGGTAGAGTTGCTTGCCTCCAATTCACCAAACCTTGTGTTTCATTTACAACAATGTGTGTGTGTGTGTGTGTGTGTGTGTGTGTGTGTGTGTGTTGTGTGTGTATGGGGGGAGGTATGCAGGCACATGCACACCAGGAACACGCCCAGGTACCTATGATCTATCTAGTCTCACACTTCACCGTTGTGCTGGAATGGTGGCTCACACCTATGGTCACAGAAATGAAGGAGTCTAAAGCTAAAGGGTTGCCATCAGTTTGAGGCCAGCCCATTTCGCATAGTGAGTTCTAGGCCATCCTGGTCTATAGTGTGAGACCAGAAAAGAATAAGAAGGAAGCTAGAAAGCAAGCAAGCCAACAAACAAAATTCCCCAAACCAGCCACTATCATATTCTGTTCAGGTAAACCAGCTTCTAAATATAGCCTTATGACACACTCTACAAAGTAGAAAAGCAAGTTTTATTTCTTGAAGTGGGAAAAACTAAACAATTTGCAGACATGATTTTGAAACAGTATAATGGTCTCTATTTAGTAAAAGAACTCAGGGTTTATTGTAGGTTAAGGGATGAATTATAAGAAAAACTGAAACCTGGAATATGCAGATGCTTCTTTTAAGTGAAAGTTCCTGGAGGCCCATAGAGTGTGGCTCTGAAGAAGGTTCTAGAACACATCCAGAACCACAGGGCTTGCATTTACTAACCAAAGTGCTCTTAGCCCTGAAAGAAACAGTTATTGGTAGTTGTAAAACCCAAGGTTGAAATACATGATATTTACAGTTCTGAGAAAAATCGGTGGTGCTCCACGGGGGCCACTGATGAGGGCTCATTCAGTTTCCATAAAGCTGAAAATGATGGGTGATTGACCCTGCACTCCACTGTAAACTCACAGGAATTGTGCCAGGAGCAGCTATGGACCCGTTAATGGTTAATGCCTGCTGTGGCAAAGTTGAACATTTGAAGACCGGATGAATCTGAAGCCTACTAGTTGTAATCAAACAGGAGCTTCAAATTTTGATTAAAGACTTTGTTCTCTCACCAGACACAAAATAAGTATTACCATATTGCCTTGGGTGGGGTGCATATAGACAACCACCCACTAAGGACCAGATAGAAGGACCTCTTCTGTTTGTCTACAATGTGTTTTTAAGAATGTCGATTGCTTACCCGTGCTTACAAAGATGGAGGTACTCCACAGAAATGTCTAGGTGGGGAAATTAAAGCCGTACAATAGGGAGAATGGAACTGAATAGCAGACTGTACATTCAGACGAGGGATGCCTCCTCCTTCTATGACCCTCATCACCTCTCTTCTTGCTCCCTGGTTCCTTCCGGAAAGGTGGTTCGCACTGCTAATCCTGTGAGTATAGGCAGCAGCCAAGAACCTGTTTTACTAACAAAGGACCAGGCACCTCACCAAAGCTTTGTGTTTGACCTCAGAACTACTTGCAGGAGCACTAACTTCAGGCAGGAGGCAGGCTGGTCCATGCTGATCCCACAGCCTGCCCGCTGGAGCACCTGCGCCTCCCTCTCTGGGAATGTTCAGTCACCCCCCTCCCAGCACTGAAATCCTATGACTTAAGGAGGAAGGAGGGTTGGATTGGTTTGGGTGAGGCTGCACATAAGCAGAAGAGATTCAGGAAGTTCCAGCCGGGGTGTGCGACAGCTTCCCATGGACACGCACAGCTTGAAGGAAGTTTGTTTTATGTCTTCTGTGTTCTTTCATGAAAATCGATTTACAGAAAATGACTCTGGGCTCATAATAAACTTTTTTTAAGCACACGATTTCTTTTTAAAGAGAGAGGTTTCATCTATCTCACATCTTTATATGACGCATGGCCCTTAACATGACACTGAACCCCAGATGGAGCAAACAGAAGGCTTCTTCTCATTAGTCAGGAACAGAGGCTTTTCCATCTCCTGTTCATGTTAAAGATGATTATAGTGTTAATGAGCAAGGAATTGGGTCTTTGGGCTCTTAGGGATTTTCAGATTTTAGAAGTATGGAACGTGGAATGAATTGAATAGGGACAATATTTGCTTCAGACTTCTCCGTCTTCCCCCCAGTGATTCTGAGCAAAGATTGCCTTGCTTTCTGGGGAGACTGTGAGGAGAGTGCAGCAGCAGCAGGGAAGACAAAAAAATGGCAGGAGACATCAAGTGGGGGGTGGGGGTGGGGAATGGCTCCTGCGAGGGCTTGCATACAATCATGTTCTACTGTTCTTGGATGGATAGTAAACATAGGATGGATTTTGACTAGGAAGTAAAGTAACAAGAAACATGCAGGACATCATGGACTGGGTTTTGTTTATTTGCTCACTCATACATGCACGCATTCTGAGCCCGTTGCATGCATGCATTCTTGCTCAGTTGCCTAGGCTGACCTTGAACTCCTGGGCTCAAGCAATAAGCCCATTTCAGCCTCCCAAGTGGCTGGAACTGCAGTGGGATGTCGCATGTCTCTTTTGATGACTATTTTAAATGGAATTATAAGGCTTTCTAGAGATATCAAGTGGATAAATCCAGAGATAAAGACACTTTCACGAGGATTCTATCAGACTTGATGTATAGTGTTTGATAAAATTGTCAAAACCATTGTCCAAATTATGACATGAAATGTTTATTGAATTGCAATCATTTCTTCTCACATATTGTTATATAAAGAGTTTAGTATCTCCTCATAATTGGAACAACAACTTCTGTGCTGTTAGACCCACTAGTAGCCCAAAAGAACATTTTCATTCTTGTTGGTATTCTTGATTTTGACACAAGTTCTTACATGATTTTTCTTCTTCTTCCTCTTCCTCTTCCTCCTCTTCTTCTTCTTCTTCTTCTTCTTCTTCTTTTTCCCTGAGACAGGGTTTCTTTGTGTAGCCCTTGCTGTCCTGGAACTCACTCTGTAGACCAGGCTGGTTTTGAACTCATAAATCTGCCTGCCTCTGCCTCCCAAGTGCTAGAATTAAAGGTGTGTGCCACCACTGCCCGGCTATGATTTTTCTTCAAAACCAGCCAACAGCACTCAAGAGCTGCAGACAAGTGTGATGGAGAATCAACCTGCCTGTGTGTTAGTTACTTTCATGCCGTGGAGACCATAAACCTGACAAGCAAATGCTTAGAACAGGAATGACATATTCTGGCTCATGGTTTGAGAAGTCACAGTCTGTCATAGTGAAATGTTGGAACCCTTGTTTGACAGGTACACACGGCCGGTAGCAAAAATCCAGGCCCAAACCAGGATCCACCTATAACCTGTAAACCTAGGGCCCTATCTTGCTAGCCAGGCCCCATGTCCAACAGGTTTAATGACCTTTGAAATCAAGCCTTTGAAGGACATTATATTCAAATCATAACACTTTTGTCTCTGTTAGGGCTTTGATATGATGAAACACCAGGACCAAACGTAACTCTGGAAGGAAAGGGTTTATTTCACTTAATACTTTCTGGTAACATCTTATCACTGAGGGAAGTCAGGGTGTGAGACCAGGAAGCTGAAGGGAGGAACTAATTCAGGGGCCTCGGAGGGAGGCTGCTTACTGGTCAGCTATCCATGGCTTGCTCAGTCACCCAGGGGTGGCACTTCCTACAGAGACCTGGGCCTCCCCACCCTAATCATCAATCAAGAAAATGTCCCGCAGTCTTGCCGGCAGGCCAACCTGGTGCAGGAATTTCCCCAGTTGAGGTTCCCTCTTCCCGATGAGGCTAGTGTGTGTCAAGTTGACCTAAACTTGCCGGGCACAGGTTTGCTTGATGTCAGAGTATGCTGATCATCTTGCTCTGTCGCATGTTTAAATATGTAACAGCTCGATCTGCATCACCTGAGTTGTAATTTTAGCGACCGACCAGCTTTACAATGTTTTGTGGAATAAAATATAGCTATTCAAGTAGAAAAATAAAGCCAACTTTCTCTGACAGAATTTGTATTTGATTTAGCCATTTGATAGTGAATGTTGCCCCCATTGATGAGTATTTTTGAAAGACACTTTTCATAATTGAGTAAAATCTACAGCTCTAAAGTAGAAAAAAATACACTTAAAGCAAAAATTAAGATTGAAATATTTCATCAGAAACCATTGTTTTGTCAAATGTTTAATCAGTTTAAAAAAAAAAACATGTGTTTTTATTCCTGCCATTTCTAAAGAGATAGTTCTTTTTAAAGGTGGCCCTAAATGTGTGTGTTACAGCATAATTTAGAATCATTTGAGAAGTCAGAGTGACTGTGTCTCTGTGTGCTTCCCAGAAGCCAGGAAAGTAAAACATTCAAAATAACAGGAGAATAAAGCCTTTTGCTCAGACTTTCCAGGACACTACTTTAAAAATGCAGAAGAACATTACCAGGTTGTCAGGCGACAGAAAAGCAAAAGTATTTTTGATTACAGATTATTATAGTAATTTTGCCACATGGCATCAGAAATTCAAAGAACTGAATTTTGGTGCTGTAGTAAAACGTGTGTGTGTGTGTGTGTGTGTGTGTGTGTACACATATCAAAGAAGTAGAATTATGTTGATCTGTTTCGTATGAGCAATAAATAATTCCTCATTGGCAGATACATGAATTAATGACTAAAGCTCACTATCTCATTAACCCTTCACCAGGGTGTGATTTTGCATTTGTTCTTACTAAGTGGAAGGTGTTCCTGTTTTTATTTGTAGTACACTGCTTCTAAATATTATTCTCTTTGCAAAGATTTCTTTTAATACTTCGACATTTCTGGTCAAAGGAAATAAAAGTGAAAGTTTAGGTGTATTTTAATTGCAGGTGAGTGCAATAGGGTGATAAAGTGTATTTGATCAAAATAGTACAATATTAAGATAAAGGTCTTGGGTAAAGGTAAATAAAAACATTAGTTCACGAGGGGAGAAAATGTCCAACTTCTGAAAGATAGATTAAGTATTTGTTTATGAAAACAGAATGATTGCATCTTATCCAATACCATGATGTTTTGGTTCTACTGTATATGTTTGTGCGAGGAATTATAATAGAAGCAATTATAATGTTCTTTAAATTACAGCATTTGAAAATATGCAAACTTAACCATCCGATTAAAAATTGCACACAAGTACCTCTTTCTTCAGATTTCTGTAAGGTGTGTATTTGGGGCTGGGTGAGACAGCTCTGTGGATCTTCTAAGCACTTGCTGTGCCAGGTCCTCAGCACTCAGGTAATGCCGCATGCCATTGTGCAGGTCTGTGATCACCACTAGCCAACGGCAAGATGGGAGATGGGGAGAGGCCCTTGTGAGCCGGCTATCCTGACATACACAACTGTGAGCAAATGAACATCCTCAGACAAGGCGGAAGATGCAGAATGACATTCAAAGTTGTTTCCTGACCTCCGTGTCCATCCCATGACACATGGGTGCCTTTCCCCAAGCCTTCACATGCATATGCATACTGTACACACACACCATACACACATGTAAAAAGAGCGACATATTTTGAAATGCTTTAGCTATACAGTAATCTAAGCTCTGTCTTATTTTATTTGTTGCTTTATTATTTTGAGATAGCTTCCTGCTGTCTGTCTCACGGTGTAGTACTGACAGGCCTAGAACTTATTATGTAGACCAGGCTGGCCTCAAAGAGAGATTTGCCTTCTTGAGCCTTCTTGGTGCTGGAAGTAATGGCATGCACCACCACATCCAGCCTAGTGCCTTGAGAAATTTATTCTTGGGCAGAAATGAAGCTTGAAAATACCCTGCCTCCCTTTAAATGAACACTTTGTCTGTTGCTGTGGAGCTATCAACAGCAGTGAAAGAGGAAAGCTGCCAAGGGGACCTGGTACCAGCGCTCTTTGGATGAAGAAAGGGAAATGACATCCAGAATACTCATTAATGCTTAACTATGACAACCTGGGCTGGGGCAGGGGTCGGTAAGGTACATGGACTGGTGGTAGCGGACCTCAGTGGGGTGCATTATCTCCAACTGTAAATCTACTGTTCCGAGCTGACCCTAATAGACATATATAATAGAGGGAAGATCAACCGTCCTTTCTGGCCCAGATTCCAGAGCTGCTTTCTACACTGACTTTTCCTTAGGAGTTCTGGGGTCTCAGGAATAAGGACTGGAACCTAACAAATGCTCCATCTCATTTCTCCCGCTGGCTTTTCCTCCTTCTCCCATAAGGATGATCAGTCCTCCAGACCTCTGGAATATACTAGAGATATAATGCAGATGGTATAAGAAAACATGACTGTACCCAGCGAGAAAATGATAAAAAGCTCTAGAGAGGGTTGCCTGTGCTCAGCTGTTTTACTCAGACCCTTGTAGCTGTGTGTGAAAGCCTCACAGAAAGAGAATTTTAAGAATGCGTTAATTTGCTGAGTCCTTCAAGTTGAGCAGCTTTAGTGATTAGTTGGGGTCTCTCTGAGCCCAGGCTCCCATTAATTCTCTTCAACACTTTGCCCCTGGATGAGCTCAGCGGCTGCACAGACAGAGCTCTATCCCTCCCATGCCCCCACCTTTCCCATCGTGTTCCTTTTGCTTCTTTTTTCTTTCTCTTCAGGGATGAGAAGCCTTAGATCCTTTAACCAGTATCTCTGTACCTGTCCCCTACCTCCAGGGACTTTAACATCCTTTTCAACTTCTTATATGAACCCTTGTCTAAGGTCAACCCAGATTCTTTTCTGAAATGATGGCTGAGGTCTGGAAGGAATCAATGGTGGGGGCCATTAGGGTGTTCTATGGAACAGCTAAATGGAAGGAGGGATGAGTATCTGTGCCCTAAGCATTTGCTGTAGAGCCTGCCTTCACATATTCTTCTCCACCTTACGCCTTGGGGAAGCCCCAGCTAAGTGTCCCCCTCATTCCTCCTGACACCCTATAAGGTTAGACAGTCACTTCTCTGCATGAAGGGACCAAAGTCTTTCTAATTGTCTCCTTCCCTGAGCTTTGTTGAAAAGCTGCTGGCTTTTCTGGGGGAGGAGAAACAAGACAGAGGTGTCATCAGGCATCCTCTGGGACGTCCGTCTCTCCAGCTCATTCCTTGCAATTACATGGCTAGCTTCTGAAAAGCAGATGTTCCCCAGAGAGCTCAGGGGCACTGCCTTCTAGGAAGTGCGTGACTGGAGCTCCTACTTGTCACTGACAGCTGTGATCTGCTTTGTCACATGTGATTATGAGGGGGTATTGCATGTGAGTTCTGGAGGACGGTTAGCTCAGAAGGGCATCTTTAAAAAGTGTGGTGGCAGCAGCCCCTGGGAGGGGTGTGAAAATAGCCACTTTCTCATTGAATGTGTAGGACATTGTCACTGATATCATTGTGCGTATGGTCCCTCCACAACACTGTGAAGTCAGCAGCAGTGTGTCCATTGAGGGATAAGTGGAGTGAAGTGTCTGATAAAATGGCAGGGCTACTCTTCATCTTTTTTGTGGTAACAGGAACCTAACTTTGTTATTAATAACTTCCTCTAAAATCATGCTCTTTCTCATTTCCCATATGAATAAAGAAGAAACACTGGGAGGGAGGTGTCTCCAGAAAATCAAAAGATAATATACATATCTAGTTTTGAAGGTGTATATTGTAAGGTTGTCACTCCCATCATCATTGTCAACCTAGAGACCTAACCAGAAAGCCTGAGAATCGATGGTGTAGCGTCTAACTCTACACTCCTGAGAACCAGAAATGCCAAGGTCAAAATGTTTATAGTTGTATTTGATAGAGAGTTTTGCTATGTTGTCCAAGCTGATCATGAACTCAAAGTAATTCGCCTTCCTCAGCCTCCTGAGGGATGGGAGTGTAAGCATGTACTACCACACCCAACTTAAGATGAATTAATCTTCCAGCTAAAAAAGCTGGACAGAGAAAAGGCAAATTCAGCTTCCTTTGCTTTTTTGTTATATTTAGGCCCTCGGTGATTGGGAAGGCACTGTATTGGCGAGGCCCACTTGCTTGATTCTGTTCACTACCTCAAATGCTAATGTCTTCCAGAAAGGCACATAAACAGTATCTAATCAGCTACCTAAGCATCCCATAACCCAGTCAAGTTGACAAAATCAGATACCATATTTCACTTGTATGAAATATGCTCTCACAAGGTCTGCAGTACTTCCATTCAATCAGATGACCAAAAGCACAGAAAACAGGTAATCTTGGAGTGCTCAACCATAGAGGCATATCTCTCACTACTACCTCTCTCCTCAGAGGTCCAGGAAACCTTATGGAAGATGTTAAGAGCCAGAAGTTGGGTCAGACTTCCAGGAACCTTTTCTGGACAGAACAGAGCCACTGTTGTCAGGAACTCACAGCTGTTGTGATTCCCTGCACAAGATCAAGCAAGCCAATAGTCAAACACCAAAGGAGGAGGGGTGCATGAGGCCACACCCCTAACTGAGGAGTGATTGGCAGTTGGTAGCTGCAAGGAGAGGGTTGACTTTTGAGGGGTGTAGCTTCTTGTAGGTTGCCTATGCTCCAGTGAATGGACCAGCATCCATGTTCACATGGGTGCCAACAACTGGACTCAGTAAGTTAAAAGCAAAAATAAAATGAAATAAATAAGAGGATTTAAGATTGGGAGGGAATAATGGAAGTCCAGGAGGAGTTAGAAGCATATAGTGGGGATATATATTATCACAGTATATTATATGCAGGTATGAAAGTCTCAAAGAGGAAATCCAATGACTCAAGTAGTTTCCCTGGTTTTCATGAGGGTCTGTGAATTTTAATGTAGCAGAAATTCTTCCAGGAAAGCATGAAGTGCTCATATAGAGATTTCAGAAAACAGAAGTGGTAAGAGAAATCAAGTGGCATTTTACCCATGCCCAGTAAAGACCTTTTCCTATAAGCTCAACTTTCAACAGACTGACATCATGCCATCCTATTTGGATGGTAGCCTAGCCCAGAAATACTTTGCATTTCTCCCCTGGATTCCATGTTTCTAGGGTACATGGACATGATTTGCACACCATCTGTTTGAGACATCTGTCACAATGCTGATCCCCAGGCCTGGTTCAGCTGGCCCGGCTATCTAGGTAGCTGTTCCCTTCTTCCCTTTCTACTCCACACAGAGCCATGTGGCAATTAGAGACAGAAGAGCCACTTCTGGTTAGGGACTCCTATAAAGGACACATAGACACACTGCAATGACCTGATTGTTCTGTTGAATAGTGGATTTTACCAAACATTTTGCTTTTAGGAGAATGGAGATGGTGGAAACAGTCTTGTTTGGCCACATACCATAACCACTACCCAGCATGCTAGGGGTGATGCAGACACTGTTATCTGATCTCACAGCAGACTCCATCCCTGAGACTGAGTTACCTGGGGCTACCAGCCTTCACAGTCAGCCTGCATCATGCTAGCAGATGGCCTAGCACCTGTGCTCATATGCTCTGGGTGACTTCTGCTTCTCGAGAAGCCATTAGTATCACAACTTGTATCTTACTTGCCTCTGTAAACTTGTTCTAGTACTAGGATTTAAAACCAGGAAATGACTATACAGCTCTGACAAGTTCAAGGCACTCAAAGTGAGTCCGGAGCTTTGTTTACTGTCCAGACTTAAGAAATATAGGGGTGATGAAGGGCAGTCCACCTTGGCTGCATATCAGGGTTGCTTGGAAAACTTGAGAGAATGTCTGTGGCTGACTTCACCCTCAGAAGAAGGAAACTCCTCCTCCTTCTCTTCTCTGGGAAGAACCTAGGTATTTTATTTCTCTACATTTCTCCGTGCCATCCTGAGACCTACCTACTAATTCTGTCTCTGTCCATGTGATTGTAGATGTTGAAAAGCTTCTGAATGACAACTGAGCCACAGCCGAAGGTCAAGGAGAACCTATCTGGTTACATAAGATGGGAGTTATTATGAGCACAGAATGATCAGCAAGAAGAAAGAAGTATTTCTTTCTTGCGCTCTCGTGACTCAGGCGCAAATCAAATTACACCTTGCTTTCAGACCCCGTCCCTGTCCTTAACCAGCTGTACCAACATCATAGTATGACTTAGCTTTTGCCATTTGTCATGTGAAAAGATTCATACCTACCTTGCATATTATGAGGGGATGCTCTGACAGTGAGCATCTCATCTTCTGTAAGGTGGGGGGGGGAGGAGTAGGGTGTGTGTGTGTGTGTGTGTGTAGAAGGGTGTGTGTGTGTGTGTGTGTGTATGTGTGTGTATACAACTGTCAGTCTCAGGAAAAAGAACCCTAAGAAAGAAGGGAGTAAGTGAGGAGACGTATAAGGTGGGCAATCTGCACAGTTACCAGAAGAGTCAGGCTCAGGGATGAAGTACAGAGAAGTTTGAGAAGGTGGAATCTTCAGGGAGACGAGGGATGCCTTAAAAAATTCCTTGAGTTCCATCCAGTGTTTGGCTGTGGGTCTCTGCATCTCTTCCAGTCAGTTGCTGGGTAGAACCTCTCAGAAGACAGTTAAGATAGACTCCTGTCTATAAACATAACTAAGTATCATTAATAGTGTCAGAGATTAGTGTTTGCCCATGGATGGGTCTCAATTTGGGCCAGTTACTGGTTGACCATTCCTTCAGTCTCAGTTCCATCTTTGTCCCTACATCTCTTTTAGACAGGACACATTTGGGGTCAAAGAGGACAAGGGGTTGGAAGATGGGGAGAGAGAATCTGTGAGGGGGCAGCGATTGGGGCTGTAAAATAAATAAATAAATAAATAAATAAATAAATAAATAAATAGCTTTGATCTACATTGTTTGTGACCTGAAGTGGGATCCTGGGGAAATGAGGAGAGGGGGATGTTCAGGGATTCAATATTTGGCTGCACCATCATTTCCTATAAGTACATACAGAGACTGAGACAGAAGGCACAAGCAGAGACAATATCTATAGGTGTTATGATGGTAGATAGGAAGACTCTTTGGTTTAGAGCTGGTGCATGAGCTAGCAACATGAGGACCCACAATGGTGTGACCTGGAAAGTCTAATTTTTCTTTTACTATGATAATGTTAACGAGCCAGGGGCTTCCCAGGTGCCCTATTATTCCTAAAATAAAATCTGAAGAAAATTTCACATAAGCAGGCATCTGTCTTCACATTGAGCATTGAAAGGAGAAAAAGACTAGAACTCTGGGGAAATGTGACAAGGGGAACATGTCCGAGCTCAGGGATTCAAGAGTGGAATGAGTTGAGAAAACTTTGGTTATTCCAACTAAACCATCTTTTGAGGAGTCAGCGATAAATTTGATCAAAAGGGGATCCAGATCGTTGCAGTGAGGGGAGGGTGTCCAGGCCAAGTGTGCAGATCCAGCCCCAGTAACAGAGCAGCAGGTGAACCTGGCAACATAAGGATTGATAGGAAACACCAGGAGCTGGGCTGGCCACCCCTACCTACAATACAGCATCCCTTGCCTGGCATAGAAAAGGGGGCAGAGGCTCTGAAAGTTCTGGGTGAGGCGGCAGGCTGAGGGAGTTGAAGGTACTGAATTTCCGCGCTATGTGGAGAAAAAGAAAAGAACAGAAATAAGCTCTGGTTCTGAGGAGGCCAACTAGTCACAGCAGGAAGCCCAGTGGTGAAGCTATGCTCAGAAAGTGGCTGATGCTGGAGAAGGTGTGAGGTATGGCTACCTGGTCAGGTGTCCTGTGGAGGGAGCCAGGCTGGTGTTCTCACTCCAGAGATGGAAAAGATAATAAAGATTAAAGTGTGTAGATTGCTATGGAGATGAGGTAAGGGGGTGTAAAGATGAGAATTTACTCCATTTTGGACAGAAAGTAAATTACATGAACACCTCGGTCAGTGCAGAAAATCCTGGAGTGCTTTGGAGTCAAAAGTAATCTAATTCTTAGAAGCCAAAGGGAGATTTTGAAAATAATCAGTATTCATATCTCTGCCACTCCCTTATACTGGTATTTAGTGGGATGTATGACATTAAATCTTATCATCACAGCAATAAGTAAATTATTACCACCAAATGTAGAAAAATCATTTGAGGAATTCAAACCCACTACTGAGGGTTTTTCTTTAAAAATGTGAAAATACTATAGCTAACATTAAACTTGATGGTAAGAAGCGGAATGGATTTCTCTTGTGACAAGGAACAGGTAAGAATTCTGCTTTCCCCGCCATTGCTCAGAGTAGTGCTAAAAATTTTAGCCAGTACAACAAAGCAAGAAAGGGAAGTAAAAAGCACATTGGTTAAAAAAGAAAATTTAAAAAGCTAATCACAAAAGGGCACATTATAGTAAATATCTATGGATTTGTACTCTTGCTTGGTGACACTAAGAAGGAATGTTTTGTTGCTGCATCCAGTCAGCTACTTGCATAAATCTCCAGAGAGGTAGGCTGGGTAGGGAAAAGGCCAATTCCAAATGATTCACATACTATATAATTCATGTACACATGCTTTTTCAGAGATGAACAGAATTAATGAACAAAGAACAGATTAGTGGCTGTCAACAGGAAAGGGGAAAGTACCACTGGTCGCATTTTTGCTTGACAGACGCTCTGTGGCTTGACTGAATCTGGCAGTGTCCTTACTGGGGCATCGGACCTCACTCACCAGATGAGTCACTGGGAAAACTGGATAAAGTTAAAAGACAGCTCTGTGCTTCCTTACAATTACCTCAAAATAGAATAGATAACTAAAACTAGAAACAGGAAATATCAAATGCCCTTGAAATATCCCACAACAGAAAACTAGGCACCCAGAAGATTCTGTGGTATGCCTCAATGCTACCAAAGCTTTATGTTTCTGTTGGGTTTTCTTTTATATACTGCTCATTGCTTTCCAAGAAGTTGTTTTCTGCTTTTTTGTGGGGTTTGTTTGTTTGTTTGTTTGAATTTTTTTTGACCAAACCCCAGGACACTTAACAGGGTATGGCATGTGGTTACTGACAATTTTGAAGGTGAGCATTCTGTTGAGGGAAATATTAAAAAAGAGCCGGCATGTTCCCACTCTAGTGCTGGTACTGGTGGGCCCTGGTGGTACTGTCAGGGTCCTGCCGGCTCTGTCTCATATTCCAGTAACCAAATTAGTTGCCAACCTCGTGGTTAGATATCACAATACCCAATAACCCGGTAAAATCAAACTCTTAAAGTTTATAGTTAACCAGTCAGATTTATGTATCAATAAAAGCACAGCTTACAAGATGCCAATTCAATAATTTTAGAGCCAATTGATAATGATAAAAAGCTTTATCCCAATTATTCTAACCATAACTACCTGTGGCTGGTTAAAGTCACACTGGTTCACACCGCCACCATCTTGACCTTCCTCCTTCTTCCTGAGACCCTCTCTGTTTCTGCAACTCTTAGCTCTGCCTCCCTTTTCCCTGTCCAATCACAGGCCTCCTCTGCACTAATGTAATTCGACAGGGAAAAGCCTGCAACAGCATCCAACCTCCTTGCCTCTACTTACTATGTATTAGTGAAGCCGTACATTTTTTAAAAATTAAAAAAAATCATTCGCATTATTGCTTGTTCTGTCCACCTATCAAGATCAGAGGGATTCTTCTGGCTCTTGATGTGTGACCAATGGGCATGGGAGGCATGAGCTGGTTAAAAATTGATTGTAATTTATTAAAAGTTATAGTAGAACTAACAGAGTCGGGCATTGGGGGAACATAATGAAGACATTTGTTTTTAGAGTAGAACATGGAGGTAAGTTAGAGACGTGATCCAGTCATGATCTGGCTCTGTGAGGACCTCAGGAAATGAGGTCTAAGGACAGCAGTATTATAGCAAGAACCTTTGAAGTACTGAGTGGGGAGTGGCCTTCCTGGTAGAAGAAACCAAGCTGGAAAGAGGGAAACATGAAAAGACTGCAAGACTCAGGTGGGTGGCATCAATGGGTAAATGGTGAAAAGCTGAACAGGCTACGTAGGAATGGTTTAAATCCCAGAAACAATCACCATTGCTTCGTTGGAAACCCTCCCTCTAGATTAAACAGCAGCCGGGCTGTGAGTTTACACACTGGCAAATTTCTAGACACTTCCCCTGATAAAGGAAAACCCAAAGCCGCTTGTTGCTGCTGGCAGAAAGGGGTGCTTCAGAGCATTATTTAGTATAAAATCCCAGTTAAAGAGCAAGTGATTTTTGTCAGACAAATTCAGTCTATAAGCTGATGAAGCTACAGACTCTCCTGTGGATGGAAATTTGATAATCACAGTCAAATGTAATAGAAGGAAGGGAAATGGGCCAGCATCCTGGAATCCGTATGCTGTAGGGGGATCCTTGGCCTCTCATTTCCCATCTCCTCGGGGATGTTTCTAGAGCCCGGGAGGGAGGAGTTCTTGTGCTGTCTCTGACCACGCCTTCTTTCCCAGTCCCACACACAGCAGTGACTGTGCTGAATGTGCTTTGCACTGTGACACACATTGCATCATTTATTTTATTTTCACTTTTACTACAACCTTCTCAATAGGTAGTTTTTATTGCCCTGACCTTCAGACAAAGAAGTGAAAGGCCAAAAGGATTGTGTAACAACTTTCCAAAGCCAGTGAACAGCTCAAGCCTCTCAATCCTTTCTCAGACTCTTTCTTTCTTTCTTCCTTCCTTCCTTCCTTCCTTCCTTCCTTCCTTCCTCTCTTTCTTTCTTTCTTTCTCTTTCTTTTTCTTTTTCTTTCTTTCTTTTTTTCCTTTGCAATCTAAATTTGGAAGATTCTGCTAAACTACCTTGCAAAGCTGCTGTCCTTTTGAGAGTTGGTTAGTTTTGGAAGCAAGCTGTTCCGTAAGAGTTATAGATTTCTGCCACTAAAATACAGTCACACCTGCCATTAGAAACATCTTCACATCGTCCTGAAAGCAGGGTCATTTCACACTATAAGATTCAGAACTGGGGTTCCAGGTATATAAAGTGTTTGGTGGTTTGCCTATTGATGGAAATTGCTTTGAAACCATCTGGTAGGAATCTAGAGATGATTTTTGCTTAATCAACATCTGGTAGACTTTAGAGAGCTGATTTTGTTATAACTCAGTAGGGACTTTGTAGGGAAGGAGAGAAATAGTCTCTCTAACCTACTACTAGCTACTTTCTACCATTATCCACTAAAAGAAATAAGGGGGAAAAGGGAGGGAGGGAGGAAGAGAGGAAGGAAAAGAGGGAGGGAGGGAGAGAGGAGAGAGAGGGGTGTAGGGAGAGAGAAAGAGGGGAGGATATACTTGCTCAGTACAGTTAGCAACAATGGCCTTAAGATATGATTGCAGGAAGGAGTACAATTAACCAAGTGACAGATCATTTCAGAAGAGGGAGGGCATCAGCTTCCTCTTGAGGAGAACACACAGGTGTCAGTGTCTATAGACAGGCTCCACCTTCTGTAACAACCATGAGCAGTTTTAGAATGCAGACATTTTCACACCTTCTGCAGGCCCATCTACTTTCTGGGCAAAATGCTCTGAAGTTTTATTTTATACAAAGATTGCTTTCTTATATGGAAAAGACTCTTTGGATATTCCTTTCGTTGTTCTTAAAACTTGCTGTTATTTACCCATCTCATCAGATCTGCATGAGCTCACTCACCCTTGAGATCACATTCCTTTGTGAATCTCTTTCTTTCTTACAAAGCATTTTTGGTGATCACTGTCATGTTTGTGTGAGAGTCAGATAGTATACAGAGACAAAAGGTAGGAAGCTCAACAGGCTACTTAGGAACAATCTAAACCCAACAAGCTACTTAGGAACGGTCTAAACCCAGAACCATATTTGATTCTTCTCAAAGCCTAGTGAATTCAGCACTTTCACATATCTTGAAATGTGCTTTCAAGTTTAATATATTTTATTTCCCGCTAAAGTAATTTGACTGCTTGACTGGCAAAACTTCCAACATAATTCACATAAATCTAACAAATAAAGCATATAAATATCTGGATCCCTATGGTCTTTGAGTGTTAATAATACAGTATATAAAGTTAATAAAAATTGCATTGTAAACTGTAAATATAAGTTAATTACTTGATTAGATGTTTTAAATTGACATTAAACTATAATTATAGTGTAACTCCTAAGCATTACAAATAAATAAAACATTGGCTATTTGGTTCTTTTCATTTGAAAAATAATATTATTAGCTTCTAACTTTCTAAATTATTTGTCCTTTTTTCTCAGTTCCGAAATTGAGAGACACTTTACTCTTTTAGGAGTCAAGTCCCACCCTAGTTAATCCAGGCTCTCATGGCCAAACATCTCTGCCTAAGCCCCAGGGTCTCTACTCTCCTTATTCTTTCTTTCAATACGAGGAAGGCCTACTGCCTGCCTGCATGTGTGCATTTCATCATACACACCATCTCTTACTTAAGTGAGTGCGTGGAAATATACAACTCCCTCATTCTTGCCAAGAAGACAAATGTTTAGTTCTTTGCCTCTCAAGACATGGGAATATCACGCTGCCCAGGGCTTTACACTTGGCTGTCTGTGCATGGCTTTTATGTTTAATTTTTCCTCTGACGTTTAAACTTTACAGATGTTAGAATAAATTGTGGATGTTTCCATGTTTCTCGAAGCCAAAGTTCACGATGAAAACGTGTGTGTGTGTGTATGTGTGTGTATGTGTGTGTCTGTCTATCTCTCTCTACATGTGTGTATGTGTGTCTATCTCTCTCTACATGTGTGTGTATGTGTGTTTGTGTGCTCTCATGCTCCTGCATGTGCATGCGTGGATGTGCATGTTTAAGTCTACTCTGATCCCTCTTTGGTTAGACTTATTATCAGACCATTTGAGTGTTAACTTTATTCTCTTCCGCCCCTTGGTGTCCAGTGATAACCCTCTCCTTATCCAAGGTAGGGAAGAAAGTCTTGATCGGAATAGAACTCTTCACAGCATTCTGGGAATTCTCTCAACAGTTTCTCTCTGGTATGTAAATAAGCTTGGGGTGTGGCTCATTTGCAGTGCTTTCCAGGGTTTGCACTTTGCAGTCAAGCCTCAAGGCTCAGCCACAGGATCCCTGGGCTACAGAGGCTCCTCCACGGGAAAACTGCTTCTACAACACCTGCTTCTATTTTTGTCTCTTCTGGAAGTACAGAGCTAGAGTGTCCAGTGTCTTACACGGTCCTAATTAACTAGGTCTGTAGGCTCTGGGCTTCTGTATACTGTATCTTGCCTCAAAGGCAAAATTTCTCCTTATAAAGCTGGTGGAGCCTGAAAGACCATCTCCTGTCTTCTCATGAGCTCAGAGAACTCTGGGAGACTGCACGAAGAATGTATGTTTCCTATGCCTGAAGAAATAGAAACATTGTCTTGTAAAACAAACAAAACCCCCAAACCCAAAAACAAAATAAACAAACATACAAAGGAGAATCTGTGTAAAAATACATGGATACAATTCCTTAATTGCTCTTTTTGTTTTGCACACTTTCTGTGCCCAGTCCCGTTTGCTGTCTGAACAGCAGTTTGGTGAGCCTTTCTCACGTGTGGCTCCTGAGTACACAGCTTCTGCTGTGTTTCCTGTAGCTAACTGTCCAGTGCTTCTGCAACTCTGGCTAGCCCTGGCTTTTCCTTCCACTCTGCTGACTCACTCCCCCTTTTTTCTGACCGCTCTAATCTATTGCAAGAATGCACTTTTACCTCTGGGAAAATACTGGCACGGGGATTTTACCTCTCATGTGAATACTTTTTCCAAATCCCCTCTTAACAGAGCAGTCATCTGTAACTGACCACTCTCAGATGCTTGGCTCAATGGCCACTCTTTGAACTTGGACCCGGAGGAGAGAGAGAACTTCCTTCTGGAGACTCACTTAGAGTCCAGAAGCTGGAAGTGTTTAATACAAATCGGATGGGCATGGCTAAAGGTCTGCCTGCTGCTATGTCCCAAATTCTATGTTCACACTGAGGCCTTTAAAATGGAGCCTTCCGGACAGTTCCAGCCTGCTCAATGGAGTCCACCGCCATTGTAAAGGGGCTATCAGGGAGCTGCTTTACCTGTTCCTCCATGTGAAGACACAGCACTCATCACATCTGTCCTCTATTATAAGAAAGGCAGGAAGCTGTCTGTCCATGAGAAACCAGATACAGAATCTACCAGAACCATGATCTTGAATTCCCTACCTTTAGATCATAAGAAACCAGTCTATAGTTTGTTTTTTTTTTCTTTTTTCTGCCATTTAACACTACTTTATGGGATTGGGTTGTGCTGAAGCAAGAGCAACACATAGTCCTAGCAACGGAACCATGATGGTGCATTCACTTAGGTGTCCAAGGACACGGGATCTGGAAGCATTCTCTATCAAAGGTGACATCAAAGCAGGCTGTGCTGCCAGACTCACCTCACCTGAAGCACACAGGGCAAGGATGTCTGAGCCGCTGCTTTGTTCACAAACCTCCAACTCCGGCAGGGGAGAAAACATTAATATCCCTTATCCTGACTAAAAAACTCTGGTGCACTTTTAGATAAGGATGTCAGAAACTATTGGTATTTGAGTTTTTAATTAGGTTACTACATGTGTTAACTAACACCTTAATATTAAAAGTTCATTTGTGCATGTACACACAAACACACACACTGCAAAGACAGACAACTATAAAAGGCAAAATTAAACTTTCCTTACAGTGGCACTTTTCCAGGTGCCTCAGCTGGTGTCCCTTTGGTGGCTGCACCTCCTGGTAGAGTGGTCTTGCCCTCTCCCTTGGGGGTCTCGTGTCAACCCCACCTTACCCCATCCTTGTCTTCCCAGCATTTTTATCCCACTCCACTGATGATGTATTCAGAAGCTCGGTGTTTTGAGTTTTATCTTTTAAATTTCCATCAGAATAGACTTGAATGACCAATCAGTAAGAGACATGACTAGACTGTAAACATAAATGCAAATATTCAACCTCAGAAGTCCTGGCTCTTCTTCCCTAGTGTGAGTTCTTAGTCTTTATTAAAACAAACATTCTGCCCACTGTCCAAGATGAACAAGGAATAATTACGTTCCTCCTAGGATCGTTTGCTTTAGATTTTAGCATGTGTCCATAAGTGAAGAATGAACTAAGACTTTTGTTGCCTAGGTAGTTAATTCTTACCCGAACTCATACATAATCAGCTCACATTACACACAGATGTGTAGACAGTTAAAGGGTACATCAGGAGGAGGTGAGGAAGTGCGTACATATGAGGGAAGAATATGAGGAGAGAGGATAGGGTCTGTGAGAGGCTGGATCCAGGACATGCAGCATTCCAAATATCTCCTATAAAAACTCTCTGGTTGATCTGGGATCCAGTGACAAAGCAGCCAGCTTAGCCAGGTATGCAGAGGACACCAGAGTGAAGGATTGTTCAGGTCACAGCCTGCCTGGGCTCCTTCTGCACGAGGGAGCCAGGCAGCTCTACAGCTACTTGGGCACATATCCTGTGGGGGAACATCTGACCTGCAGGGAGTCCCACGGTTAAAGGGAGCCCAGTGGTCTGAGGTCCCCACCATTTTGACTACTTTGGCCAAGCAGCCAGCTCAGCCGGAGACCTGTGCCACATCTGACACAGGGAAGATCCCACTTCTTGATACTCTATAGAGAATTGGCAGGAGCAGTTTAATCATCACTGCTCCTTTCCATTGGATGTGGTAGACCTGTGCCACATCTGACACATGGGGAAGATCCTACTTCCTGATCTCTCGAGAACAGACAGGAGCAGGATATTCGGTAGAAGCGGGCACTCGAGAATCAGCATCAGAAGAGCATTTGAAATCCAGCAGCAAGCCCTGTCCTGGGCCGTTTGACCTACAGAGTGATCAGTGCTTGGAGGGGGTCCTCACAGCATCTAACACCTTCACTACCAGGCTGACCAGACAGGCAACACCAGGTACACAGAGACAACCCGAGTATAATATTGCTTGGGACAAGGCACACTAGGGCTCCAACGACACCCAAGAATAGGGCAGCAAGTCAGCAATCTGTGCCAGGGGAAACCCAGTCATCGGGGTGGGGGGGTGGGGGGGGGTGGGGGATAGGGGTGGTGGTGGTGGTGGAAATAGCTTTACAGGCCCACAGGAGGTCCAAGCAACAGCCAGTGACAGCAGGACTAATTAACACCAGAGATAACCAGATGGCAAAAGGCAAACACAGGAATGTTACTAACAGAAATCAAGGCAATATGGCAGCATCTGAACCCAATTCTCCAACAACAGCAAATCCTGGACCCCCAACACACCAGAAAACAAGATTTGGATTTAAAATCATGGTCATGATGCTATTAGAGGAACACAAAAAGGACATAAATAAATCTCTTAAAGAAATACAGGGGAACATGAATAAGTTAAAAGTCCTTACAATGGAAACACAAAAATCACTTAAAGAAATTCAGGAGAATATGGCTCAACAGATAGAAGCCAATAAAGAGAAATCGCAAAAATCACTTAAAGAAATGCAGGAGAATTTGAGTCAACAGGCAGAAATCAAGAAAGAGGTAACACAAAAGTCTATTAAAGAAATACAGGAAAACACAAACAAACAAGTGAAAAAACTGAGCAAAACCATCCAGGATCTAAAAACAAAAGTAGAAACAACTAAGAAATCACAAAAGGGGACAATTTGGAGATAGAAAACCTTGGTAAGAAATCAAGGGCCATAGATCGCAAATATCAACAACAGAATACAAGAGATAGAAGAATCTCAGATGCTGAAGATAGCATAGAAACCATTGATTCAACAGTGAAAGAAAATGCAAAAAAAGTTTGTAACCCAAAACATCCAGGAAATTCAGGACACAATGAGAAGACCAAACTTAAGGATTATAGTTATAAATGAGAGTAAAGATTTACAACTTAAAGAGCCAGCAAATATCTTCAACAAAATTAGGGAAGAAAACATCCCTTACCTAAAGAGAGAGTTGCCCATGAATATACAAGAAGCCTACAGAACTCCAAACAGACTGGACCAGAACAGAAATACCTCCTGTCACATAATAATCAAAACCCCAAGTGTACAAAACAAAGAAAGAATATTAAAGACAGTAAGAGAAAAAGGCCAAGTAACATATAAAGGAAGACCTATTAGAATTACACCAGACTTCTCACCAGAGACCATGAAAGCTAGAAGATCCTGGGCAGATCTCATGCAGACTCTAAGAGAACACAAATGCCAGCCAAGACTACTATACCTAGCAAAACTCTCATTCACCATAGATGGAGAAACCAAGTTATTCCATGACAAAACCAAATTTACACAATATCTTTCCACAAACCCAGCCCTACAACGAATAATAGGGGGAAAACACTAATACAGGGAGGGAAACTACACCCTGGAAACAGCAAGATAGTAAACTTCTTTCATTAAACCCTCAAGAAGACAACCACTCAAATATAAAAAAAATAACATTAAAAATGACAGGATGTAATAATCACTATTCTTTAATATCTCTTAATATCAATGGACTCAATTCCCCCATAAAAAGACATAGACTAACAGACTGAATATATAAACAGGACCCTACATTTTGCTGCTTGCAGGAAACACACCTCAGTGTCAAAGACAAACACTAGAGTAAAAGGCTGGAAGACAAATTTACAAGCAAATGGTCTTAGGAAACAAGCCGGAGTAGCCATTCTAACATCAGATAAAAGTAACTTTCAACTTAAAGTCATCAAAAGAGACAAGGAAGGTAACTTCTTACTGGTCAAGGGAAATATCCACCAAGAAGAACTCTCCATTCTGAACATCTATGCTCCAAATGCAAGGGCACGGGCAGCGGCAGCGACAGTGCAGCAGTGGCTGGTCCAGCTGAAGGGTCACCAGCAGTGGAACCAAGGCGACACAGGGTCCAGTTAGGCCCTGCGCCCACGACCACTGACCTTCGCTGACCAGCTGGGCTGCAAGCAGCTGCGGTTTTGCGGCTCCTTTCGCTGCACGGAAGCCACTTCAGATCTCGGCCTCCCGCCAGTCAGGAGAGGCTCACCTCCATCTTGGTTTCGGACTCCAGAGAGATCAGACAGACTGAGGTACACAAACATAATCCGAGGCCAAAACCGCGGGGGTCTGAGCCCGACGGGCGTTGGCCTGCACCCAGGCCCTGGGCTGTTCGGGGGGCCATCGGGGTGCCAACCCAGCCAGGAGGTTTTTTGCCCTGGCCTGCACGCGCGCCGCCATTTTGCCTACAGGACAACAGAGAGCTCTGGTGGGCAGAGCTGTTACACGCATAGCCTGAGGCTAACAAAGCGGGGGTCTAGGCCCCAAAAGGCCCAGGACTGACCCCAAGAACTGGGCGGCTTGGTGGGTCATCTGTGTGTCAACCCGCCCAGGAGATTGTTAGCACAGCAGACTCTCCAGGCGCTTTTGGGGAGCGCGAGCACGCACGCCCGCCATCCTGGTCACCTGGAAGACCCAATTAACAATCATAGCCCTAGGGGAACTTTGCTCGGACCTTGGCCTCCCAGGCTTTTGCCTGGACTCAGGGCCTGGGCGGCCAGGCTAACCTTGTGTGCGCCAGCCCGGTTGGGGGATCGGCTGCCCAGCGGAGTGATCAGAACACAGGGGAGGTCCCGGTAGCATACACCTGTCGGCGCTCCCTGGGGGTGCACACGGGCTCCATCTGGTCCACAGACACAATCTGGGGCAAGGCCTCAGGCAGGAGCCCTCAGCTCAACTCTCTCCGCTTCGGGATCCAGATCAGCCTGGGTGGCGGCACCACATCTCCAGGTCCTGCAAGAGGCTAGAGGGGCTTCCTGGCGGCCAGCGGCGAGAAGTCGGTGTGCTCCAGTGAATCCAGCAGGCCCCAGCGGGCCCCAGCGGGAGGCTTCAGGTGCCTGCTTCCGGATCTGAGCAGCCTGGGCAGCAGCACCCTGTCTACAGGCAGTGCAGGAAGTAAGCTGTGCACCAGAGGCCAACTGGGAAGGGGCAGCTTGCACTGGTGAGTCCAGCACTGACAAGACAAACTAACACCAGTGAGAACTAGATGGCAAAAGGCAAACACAGGAATGTCACTAACAGAAATCAAGGCAATGTGGCAACATCTGAACCCAATTCTCCTCTACCAACATGTCCTGGATACCCCATCACACCAGTAAAACAAGATTTGGATTTAAAATCATTGGTCATGATGCTGGTACAGGAACACATGAAGGACATACTTAAAGAAATTCAGGAGAAAATGGATCAAAAGTTAGAAGCCCTTGCAAGGGAAACACAAAAATCATTGAAAGAAATCCAGGAGAATACAAAAGCCAACAAGGAGGAAACGCAAAAAACACTTAAAGAAATACAGGAGAACTTTGGTCAACAGGCTGAGGTCATGAAAGAGTAAACACAAACATCTCTTAAAGAATTACAGGAAAGCACAAACAAGCAAGTGAAGGAGCTAAGCAAAACCATCCAGGATCTAAAATCAGAAGTAGAAACAACTAAGAAAACTCAAAGGGAGACAACTTTGGAGATAGAAAGCCTTGGGAAGAAATCAGGGGACAGAGATGCAAATATCAACAACAGAATACAAGAGATAGAAGAAAGAATCTCAGATGCTGAAGATTCCATAGAAACCATGGACTCAACAGTTAAAGAAAATGCAAAATGCAAAAAGCTTGTAACCCAAAATATCCAGGAAATCCAGGACACAATGAGAAGACCAAACCTAAGGATTATAGGCATAGATGAGAGTGAAGATTTACAACTTAAAGGGCCAGCAAATATCTTCAATAAAATTATGGAAGAAAACTTCCCTAACCTAAAGAGAGAGATGCCCATGAATATACAAGAAGCCTACAGAACTCCAAACAGACTGGACCAGAACAGAAATACTTCCCGTCACATAATAATCAAAACACCAAATGTTCTAAACAAAGAAAGAATACTAAAGGCAGTAAGAGAAAAAGGCCAAGTAACATATAAAGGAAGACCTATCAGAATCACAGCAGACTTTTCACCTGAGACTATGAAGGATAGAAGGTCCTGGGCAGATCTCATGCAGACTCTAAGAGAACACAAATGCCAACCAAAACTACTATATCCAGCAAAACTCTCAATCACCGTAGATGGAGAAACTAAGATATTTCATGACAAAACCAAGTTTAACCAATATCTATCCACAAACCCAGCCCTACAAAGGATAATAGGAGGAAAACACCAATACAAGGAGGGAAACTTCACCCTGGAAAAAGCAAGATAGTAACCTTTCATCAAACCCAAAAGAAGTTAAGCAATCAAATTTAAAAAATAACGTCAAAAATGATAGGAAGTAACAATCACTATTCATTAATATCTCTTAACATCAATGGACTTAATGCCCCAATAAAAAGACACAGACTAACTGACTGGATACGTAAACAGGACCCTACATTTTGCTGCTTACAGGAAACACACCTCAGGGTCAAAGACAAACACTACCTTAGAGTAAAAGGCTGGAAGACAATTTTACAAGCAAATGGTCTCAGGAAACAAGCTGGAGTAGCCATTTTAATATCAGATAAAATTGACTTTCAACCCAAAGTCATCAAAAGAAACTCTGAGGGACACTTCTTGCTGGTCAAAGGAAAAATACAACAAGAAGAGCTCTCAATCCTGAACATCTATGCTCCAAATGCAAGGGTACCCTCTTTCGTAAAAGAAACTTTATTAAAACTCAAAGCACACATTGCACCTAACACAATAATTGTCGGTGACTTCAACACTGCACTTTCCTCAATGGACCGATCAGGAAAACAGAAACTAAGCAGGGACACAATGAAACTAATTGAAGCTTTGGACCAATTAAATTTAACAGATATATATAGAACATTCTATCCTAAAACAAAAGAATATACCTTTTTCTCAGCACCTCATGGTACCTTCTCCAAAATCAACCATATAATTGGTCACAAGACAGACCTCAACAAATATAAGAAGATCGAACTAATCCCATGTCTCCTATCAGATCACTATGGAGTAAAAGTGGTCTTCAATAGCAACAAAAACAACAGAAAACCCACATACACGTGGAAACTGAACAATATGCTACTCAATGATGCCTTGGTCAAGGAAGAAATAAAGAAAGAAATTAAAGACTTTTTAGAACACAATGAAAATGAAGACACAACATACCCAAATCTATGGGACACAATGAAAGCAGTGCTAAGAGGAAAACTCATAGCCCTGAGTGCCTTCAAAAAGAAAATGGAGAGAGCATACATTACCAGCTTAATGACACACCTGAAAGCCCTAGAACAAAAAGAAGCTATTTCACCCAGGAGGAGTAGAAGGCAGGAAATCACCAAACTCAGGGCCAAAATCAATCAAGTAGAAACAAAGAGAACCATACAAAGAATCAACAAAACCAGGAGCTGGTTCTTTGAGAAAATCAACAAGATAGATAAACCCTTAGCCAGACTGACCAAAGGGCACAGAGAAAGTATCCAAATTAACAAACTTAGAAATGAAAAGGGAGATATAACAAAGGACACTGAGGAAATCCAAAAAATCATCAGATCCTACTACAAGAGCCTGTACTCACCACAACTGGAGAATCTGGAGGAAATGGACAGTTTCCTTGACAGATACCAAATACCAAAATTAAATCAGGACCAAATAGACCATCTAAACAGTCCCATAATGCCTAAAGAAATAGAAGGAGTCATAGAAAGTCTTCCAACCAAAAAAAGCACAGGACCAGATGGTTTCAGTGCAGAATTCTATCAGACCTTCAAAGAAGAGTTAACACCAATACTCTTCAAACTATTCCACAAAATAGAAACAGAAGGAACACTACCCCATTCCTTCTATGAAGCCACAATTATGCTGATACCAAAACTACAAAAAGATCCAACAAAGAAAGAGAACTTCAGACCAATTTCTCTTATGAACATCGATGCAAAAATACTCAATAAAATTCTTGCCAACCGAATCCAAGAACACATCAAAACGATCATCCACCATGATCAAGTAGGCTTTATCCTGGGAATGCAGGGTTGGTTCAATATACGGAAATCCATCAATGCAATCCACTACATAAACAAACTCGAAGAAAAAAACCACATAGTCATTTCATTGGATGCTGAAAAAGCATTTGACAAAATTCAGCACCCTTTCATGCTTAAAGTCTTGGAGAGAACAGGAATTCAAGGCCCATACCTAAACATAGTAAAAGCAATATACAGCAAACCAGTAGCCAGCATCAAACTAAATGGAGAGAAACTTGAAGCAATCCCACTGAAATCAGGGACCAGACAAGGCTGCCCCTTTTCTCCTTATCTTTTCAATATTGTACTTGAGGTACTAGCTCGGGCAATTCGACAACATAAGGAGGTCAAAGGGATACAAATTGGAAAGAAAGAAGTCAAACTATCATTATTTGCAGATGACATGATAGTCTACCTAAGTGACCCAAAAAACTCCACTAGAGAGCTCCTACAGCTGATAAACAACTTCAGCAAAGTGGCAGGTTATAAAATCAACTCAAGCAAATCAGTGGCCTTCCTATACTCAAAGGATAAGCAGGCTGAGAAAGAAATTAGGGAAATGACCCTTTTCACAATAGCCACTAACAGTATAAAGTATCTTGGGGTGACTCTTACCAAACATGTGAAAGATCTGTATGACAAGAACTTCAAGACTCTGAAGAAGGAAATGGAAGAAGACCTCAAAAAAAAAAAAAAATGGGAAAACCTCCCATGCTCATGGATCGGTACAATCAATATAGTTAAAATGGCCATTTTGCCAAAAGCAATATACAGATTCAATGCAATACCCATCAAAATCCCAACTCAATTCTTCACAGAGTTAAAAAGAGCAATTATCAAATTCATCTAGAACAACAAAAAACCCAGGATAGCTAAAACTATTCTCAGCAACAAAAGAAAATCTGGGGGAATCAGTATCCCTGACCTCAAGCAATACTACAGAGCAATAGTGTTAAAAACTGCATGATATTGGTACAGTGACAGGCAGGAGGATCAATGGAACAGGATTGAAGATCCAGAAATGAACCCACACACCTATGGCCACTTGATCCTCGACAAAGTGGCTGAAAACATCCAATGGAAAAAAGATAGCCTTTTTAACAAATGGTGCTGGTTCAACTGGAGGTCAGCATGCAGAAGAATGGGAATTGATCCATCCTTGTCTGCTTGTACTAAGCTCAAATCCAAATGGATCAAGGACCTCCACATAAAGCCAGACACTCTGAAGCTAATAGAAAAGAAACTGGGGAAGACCCTTGAGGACATCCGTACAGGGAGAAAGTTTCTGAACAAAACACCAATAGCATATGCTCTAAGAGCAAGAATTGACAAATGGGACCTCATAAGGTTACAGAGTTTCTGTAAGGCAAAGGACACCATTAAGAGGACAGATCGGCAACCAACAAATTGGGAAAAGATATTCACCAATCCTACATCAGATAGAGGGCTAATATCCAATATATATAAAGAACTCAAGAAGTTAGACTCCAGAAAACCAAACAACCCTATTAAAAAGTGGGGTACAGAGTTAAACAAAGAATTCTCACCTGAAGAACTTCGGATGGCAGAGAAGCATCTTAAAAAATGCTCAACTTCATTAGTCATTAGGGAAATGCAAATCAAAACAACACTAAGATTTCATCTTACACCAGTCAGAATGGCTAAGATTAAAAATTCAGGAGACAGCAAGTGTTGGAGAGGGTGTGGAGAAAAAGGAACACTCCTCCACTGCTGGTGGGGTTGCAAATTGGTACAACCACTCTGGAAATCAGTCTGGCGGTTCCTCTGAAAACTGGGCACCTTACTTCCAGAAGATCCTGCTATACCACTCCTGGGCATATACCCAGAAGACTCCCCACCATGTAATAAGGATACATGTTCTACTATGTTCATAGCAGCCCTATTTGTAATTGCCAGATGCTGGAAAGAACCCAGGTATCCCTCGACAGAAGAGTGGATGCAAAAAATGTGTTATATCTACACAATGGAGTACTATTCAGCCATTAGAAACAATGAATTCATGAAATTCTTAGGCAAATGGATGGAGCTAGAGAATATCATACTAAGTGAGGTAACCCAGACTCAAAAGGTGAATCATGGTATGCACTCACTAATAAGTGGATATTAACCTAGAAAACTGGAATACCCAAAACATAATCCACACATCAAATGAGGTACAAGAAGAAAGGAGGAGTGGCCCCTGGTTCTGGAAAGACTCAGTGAAACAGTATTCAGCAAAACCAGAACGGGGAAGTGGGAAGGGGTGGGTGGGAGGACAGGGGAAGAGAAGGGGGCTTGCGGGACTTTCGGGGAGTGGGGGGGCTAGAAAAGGGGAAATCATTTCAAATGTAAATAAATTATATCGAATAATAAAAAAAAATTTAAAAAAAAAAAGAAGAGTGGATGCAAAAAAATGTGGTATATCTACACAATGGAGTACTATTCAGCCATTAGAAACAACGAATTCATGAAATTCTTAGGCAAATGGATGGAGCTAGAGAACATCATACTAAGTGAGGTAACCCAGACTCAAAAGGTGAATCATGGTATGCACTAACTAATAAGTGGTTATTAACCTAGAAAACTGGAATACCCAAAACATAATCCACACATCAAATGAGATACAAGAAGAAAGGAGGAGCGGTCCCTGGTTCTGGAAAGACTCAGTGAAACAGTATTCGGCAAAACCAGAACGGGGAACTGGGAAGGGGTGGGAGGGAGGACAGGGGAAGAGAAGGGGGCTTACGGGACTTTCGGGGAGGGGGGGCTAGAAAAGGGGAAATCATTTGAAATGTAAATAAATTATATCGAATAAAAAAAATTAAAAAAAAATTCATCTGGAACAACAAAAAACCCGGGATAGCTAAAACTATTCTCAGCAACAAAAGAAAGTCTGGGGGAATCAGTATCCCTGACCTCAAGCAATACTACAGAGCAATAGTGTTAAAATCTGCATGGTATTGGTACAGTGACAGGCAGGAGGATCAATGGAACAGGATTGAAGATCCAGAAATGAACCCACACACCTATGGCCACTTGATCCTCGACAAAGAGGCTGAAAACATCCAATGGAAAAAAGATAGCCTTTTCAACAAATGGTGCTGGTTCAACTGGAGGTCAGCATGCAGAAGAATGCAAATTGATCCATCCTTGTCTTCTTGTACTAAGCTCAAATCCAAATGGATCAAGGACCTCCACATAAAGCCAGACACTCTGAAGCTAATAGAAAAGAAACTGGGGAAGACCCTTGAGGACATTGGTACAGGGAGAAAGTTTCTGAACAGAACACCAATAGCGTATGCTCTAAGATCAAGAATTGACAAATGGGACCTCATAAAATTACAAAGTTTCTGTAAGGCAAAGGACACCATCAAGAGGACAAATCGGCCACCAACAAATTGGGAAAAGATATTCACCAATCCTACATCAGATAGAGGGCTAATATCCAATATATATAAAGAACTCAAGAAGTTAGACTCCAGAAAACCAAACAACCCTATTAAAAAATGGGGTACAGAGTTAAACAAAGAATTCTCACCTGAAGAACTTCGGATGGCGGAGAAGCATCTTAAAAAATGCTCAACTTCATTAGTCATTAGGGAAATGCAAATCAAAACAACCCTGAGATTTCATATTACACCAGTCAGAATGGCTAAGATTAAAAATTCAGGAGGCAGCAGATGTTGGAGAGGGTGTGGAGAAAGAGGAACACTCCTCCACTGCTGGTGGGGTTGCAAATTGGTACAACCACTCTGGAAATCAGTCTGGCGGTTCCTCCGAAAACTGGGCACCTCACTTCCAGAAGATCCTGCTATACCACTCCTGGGCATATACCCAGAGGATTCCCCACCATGTAATAAGGATACATGCTCTACTATGTTCATAGCAGCCCTATTTATAATTGCCAGATGCTGGAAAGAACCCAGGTATCCCTCAACAGAAGAGTGGA
Source organism: Apodemus sylvaticus (assembly GCF_947179515.1). Classification (NCBI taxonomy): domain Eukaryota; kingdom Metazoa; phylum Chordata; class Mammalia; order Rodentia; family Muridae; genus Apodemus; species Apodemus sylvaticus. Next base: position 72,570,485 of record NC_067484.1, read on the forward strand.
TGCAAAAAATGTGGTATATCTACGCAAGGGCACTCTCAAAAAAGGGCACTTACTAAAGCTCAAAGCACACATTGCACCTAACACAATAATTGTGGGTGACTTCAACACTCTACTCTCCACAATGGACAGATCAGGAAAACAGAAACTAAACAGGGACACAGTAAAATTGTTTGAAGCATTGTATCAATTGGATTTAGCATATATATAAATATGAGAGAGAGAGAGAGAGAGAGAGAGAGAGAGAGAGAGAGAGAAACATTTCATCCTAAAGCAAAAGAATATACCTTCTTCTCAGCACCTCATGGTACCTTCTCCAAAATCGACCATATAATTGGTCACAAGACAGACCTCAACAAGTATAAGAATCCCAAGCTTCCTATCAGATCACTATGGATTAAGAGTGGTCTTCAATTGCAACAAAACAACAGAAAGCCCACATACACATGGAGGCTGAACAATACTCTACTCAATGATACCTTGGCCAAAGAAGAAATAAAGAAAGAAATCAAAGACTTTTTAGAAATTAATGAAAATGAAGACACAGCATACCCAAATTTTTGGGACACAATGAAAGCAGTGCTAAGAGGAAAACTCATAGCCCTGAGTGCCTCTAAAAAGAAATTGGAGAGAGCACACACTAGCAGCTTAATGGCAAACCTGAAAGCCCTGGAACAAAAAGAAGCTAATTCACCCAGGAGGAGTAGAAAACAGGAAATCATCAAACTCAGGGCTGAAATCTATCAAGTAGAAACAACGAGAATGATACAAAGAATCAATAAAACGGGAGATGGTATTTTGAGAAATTCAACAAGATAGATAAAGCCTTAGCCAGACTAACCAAAGGGCACAGAGACAGTATCCACATTAACACAATTAGAAATGAAAAGGGAGATATAACAATAGAATCTTAGGAAATTCAAAAAATCATTAGATCCTACTACAAAAGGCTATACTCAACATAACTGGAAAATCTGGAGGAAATGGACAATTTCCTAGACAGATACCAAATATCAAAATTAAATCAGGATCAAATAGATCATCTAAACAGCCCTATAACCCCTAAAGAAATAGAACGGGTCATAAAAAAAAAAAAAAAAAAAAAAAAGCACAGGACCAGATGGTTTTAGTGCAGAATTCTATTAGACCTTCAAAGAAGACCTAACACCAATACTCTTCAAATTATTCCACAAAATAGAAACAGAAGGAACACTACCCAACTTGTTTTATGAAGCCACAATTATGCTGATACCAAAACCACACAAAGATCCAACAAAGAAAGAAAACTACAGGCCAATTTCCCTTATGAATATCGATGCAAAAAAAATACTCAATAAATTCTTGCCAATCGAATCCAAAAACACATCAAAACGATCATTCACCATGATCAAGTAGGCTTCATCCCAGGGATGCAGGGATGGTTCAATATAAGGAAATCCATCAATGAAATCCACTACATGAACAGACTCAAAGAAAAAACCCACATGGTCATTTCATTAGATGCTGGAAAAGCATTTGACAAAATTCAGCATCCTTTCATGCTAAAAGTCTTGGGAAGAACAGAAATTCAAGGTCCATACATAAACATAGTAAAAGCAATAAAAAGCAAACCAGTAGCCAACATCAAATTAAATGGAGAGAAACCTGAAGCAATCCCACTAAAATCAGGGACTAGACAAGGCTGCCCCTACTCTTCATATCTTTTCAATATAGTACTTGAAGTTCTAGCTAGAGCAATTAGACAACATAAGTAGATCAAAAGGATACAAATTGGAAAGGAAGAAGTCAAACTATCACTATTTGCAGACGATATGATAGTATACTTAAGTGACCCCCCCCCCAAAAAAAAACCCCACCAGAGAACTCCTACAGCTGATAAACAACTTCAGCAAAGTGGCTGAATATAAAATCAATTCAAGCAAATCAGTAGCCTTCCTATACTCAAAGGATAAACAGGCTGAGAAAGAAATTAGGGAAATGACACCCTTCACAATAGCCACAAACAATATAAAGTATTTTGGTGTGACTCTAACCAAACAAGTGAAAGATCTGTATGACAAGAACTTCAGGTTTCTGAAGAAGGGAATCGAAGAAGACCTCAGAAAATGGAAAAATGTTCCATGCTTGTGGATTGACAGGATTAATAGAGTAAAAATGGCCATCTTGCCAAAAGCAATCTACAAATTCAATGCAATCCCCATTAAAATCCCAAATGAGTTTTTTATAGAGTTAGAAAGAGCAATTCTCAAATTCATCTGGAATAACAAAAAACCTAGGATAGCTGAAACTCTTCTCAACAGCAAAAGAACTTCAGGGGGAATCAATATTCCTGACCTCAAGCAGTACTACAGAGCAATAGTGTTAAAAACTGCATGGTATCGCTACAGTGACAGGTAGGTAGATCAATGGAATAGGATTGAAGACCCAGAAATCAACCCACACACCTATGGTCACTTCATCTTTGACAAAGGAGCTGAAACCATCCAGTGGAAAAAAGATAGCCTTTTCAACAAATGGTGCTGGCTCAACTGGAGGTCAGCATGCAGAAGAATGCTAATTGATCCATTCTTATCTCCTTGTACTAAGCTCAAGTCCAAGTGGATCAAGGACCACCACATAAAACCAGACAAACTGAAACTAATAGAAAAGAAACTGGTGAAGAGCCTTGAGCTCCTGGGCGCAAGGGAAAATTTCCTGAACAGAACACCAATAGCTTATGCTCTAAGATCAAGAATTGACAAATGGGACCTCATAAAATTACAAAGTTTCTGTAAGGCAAAGGAGACTGTCAAAAGGACAAAATGGCAACCAACAAATTGGGAAAAGATCTTCACCAACCCTACATCTGACAGAGGGCTAATATCCAATATATACAAAGAACTGAAGAAGTTAGACTTCAGAGAGCCAAAACCCTATTAAAGAATGTGGTACAGAGCTAAACAAAGAATTTTCCCCTGAAGAACTTTGAATGGCTGAGAAGCACCTTAAGAATTGTTCAGCATCATTAGTGATTAGGGAAATGCAAGTCAAAACAACCCTGAGGTTTCACCTCACACCAGTCAGAGTGGCTAAGATTAAAATCTCAAGAGACAGCAGGTGTTGGCATGGATGTGGAGAAAGAGGAACTCTCCTCCACTGCTGGTGGGAATGCAAGTTGGTACAACCACTCTGGAAATCAGTCTGTTGGTGCCTCAGAAAAGTGGGCGTGGCACTTCCAGAGGACCCTGCTATACTACTCCTGGGCATATACCCAGAGGATTCCCCGGCATGCAGTAAGGACACATGCTCCACTATGTTCATAGCAGCCTTATTTGTTATAGCCAGAAGCTGGAAAGAACCCAGATGTCCCTTAATGGAGGAATGGATACAGAAAATGTGGTATATTTACACAATGGAATACTATTCAGTAATTAAAAACAATGAATTCATGAAGTTCTTAGTCAAATGGTTGGAACTGGAAATTATCATCCTAAGTGAGGTAACCCAATCACAAAAGTACACATATGGAATGCAGTCACTGATAAGTGGATATTAGCCCAGAAAGCTCTGAATACCCAAGACACAATTGGCATATCATATGATTCCCAAGAAGAAGGAAGGTCCCTGATCTTGGAAAGGCTTGTTCCAGAATTGTAGGGGAGTGCCAGGACGGAGAAGAGGGAGTTGATTGGAGAATAAGCAGAGGGACAAGGGCTTATGGGATTTATGGGGAGGGGGGAACTGGGAAAGGGAAAATAATTTGGAATGTAAACAAAGAAAAAAATGTCTCTGGATATCCAACCACGCAAATACTGCTTTCTCCCTCTGACTTGGAGAATTTGCTTAGTGCCATGGTAAGAGATCTGTGGTAACACCAGGATTTTTGGACATTTTTTTTTTTTATATTCTAGAACCAAACAAAGTTTCCAGGTTTTAAAGTCCTAATCTTACCATAGCTGAAGATGTCTTATGCAGAGAAGATTGTCCACAATGAAATGAGATTTGGAACAAAAAACTCGTCAATATTTCTGAATGTTAAATTTCTGACCAAACAGATCATCGGGTTTTACTATTGGGCAGGAGAGACATTGTTTTGCAAGATCACTTCTTAGGCTGTAATTTTTGTGGTGCTGTGGCAGTGGTAACAGTGGGAGTGCCATTGCCTGACACTGAACTGGAGTCACTGAATGATTATCTACAGGGTTCACTGTCAACACAAAGCCCATTGCTGAATGCATCCTCACTGCACTTTGTTGGTCTCCTGGAGTACTCGGATTTTAGCAGCCAGGGAAAGAATGAGGTTTGTGTCTGCCATATGTCACCCACGCCGGCACAGGAGCTTCCTCACTTCATAACACCTGGAATCACCCAACGGTTTTAAGTTCAGGGAGATAATTTTAATCATTTGAAAGAAAAAAGTCTAAAATTTTTACATATATTTGCATGTTGACTTTTAAACATATGGAATCATCTATACAAAAATAAATTTAATTGCATCCTACTATGTTGCAGGCCAAAATCAATTCAAAGAATTGGTGTGCATTGAGTTCTCAGTAGATCAGTAGAAAAGCACAGGTTGCAGGTTTGTGAATTTGTAAAGGAAAACGAAGAAGCCATTATCAAATCTTACTGCATTCATGAAGGGGACCCTTTAAAAAGAAATGGTCACTCGAAGCAGACTAGTTAAATCCACTTTTAAACTGTCCTTTTGATCAATACACTTCTTCATTTCTACAATAGAAAGACTGGTGACACAGATGAAAATAGATGCAAGCTTGCATCAGGCAAATCTTGGCATTGAGGATGTCATTGTCATTGATTTGTATGTGACTGCACATGCACCATGAAGGAGTTAACTTCAGTAAAGCCATCAAGGCTGGCTACCTCCTTCTCAGCTTGAAATTTCCTCTAGAAGAAAAATGCTTTGCCTTCTGGTCTCCTGCCAGATGCTCACACCGACCTCCCTCGTTTACAGAATCCACGTAGCAACTGTTGCTATATTTTTAAAAGTAGGGCTTTCCTCTTTCTTTTTCCAGCTAGAAAAATAAGGTGCAACTGAGGGGAAAAAATTCAAATGTTCAATGAAGAAAATGTCCTCCAAGTCACATAGCCAAAGGGCAATGTCGTTAGTTTGCAAATCTCCCTCCTGGTATGTATTATCTCATGGGCTTTATTTTCAAAAATCAGCTCATTTCAGATGTACGAAATGCAGCTTGCTTTTTGTGGTTGTTTTTAAGTTTGCAACTTATTGAGAGCATTTCCGCATGCCAGCTTATAAATCCCCTTTTTGTTCAGAATCCATGTTCAGTATTCTGATTTTTTTACTGTGCCACAATTTGACTTTTAGTATCTCATTGATAGTCTTTTACATTATTTCTAATCATTAATGATTATGAATAATTTTATAATGAACACATTTGTGTAAATGTTCTTTGAGGTGCAGTGGGAGGAAGGTTAGGCTGTTTTTAAAAATGAAATGGTTTAGAAAGGATGGACAAAGTCAAAGTTTTCAAGCCTTTCATCAAAAGGTCCCAGAAAGACCAAGAAGTGCATTTCCTCAGTGCCAGCAAGCACGGAGCTTGTACACGCGTGCGCATCTCATGTGTAGCTACAATGGGCTGTTGCAGCTTTGATGGCATAGAATCCGTACAGTGTGACATTTGAAATTAAACCTTTGCCGACACCGTCGCTAGGCCCCCTTATGCATGCCAGTGGAACACAGGGCAGTCAGCTGAAAGGGGGCACTAGGGAAGTAGGAGAGAAATTTTTCTCTGGCAAGGCTTGTGATATTGTGATGGCTAATCTTCAGTGCTAACTGGACTGGATTTGGGATTACCTGGGAGACATAGCCCTGGGTCTATGGGTTTCTTCAAGGGCATTTTCCAAGAGGTTTAAAAGACAGCAGATCCATCACAAATGTGGGTCTTCCAGACAACATAAAATGCGGGTGGCGGACATTGGAATAGCATCATTATGTTCTCTGCTTCTTGATCTACTGAGATGGGAGTGAAAAGTCTTATGATATTTATACGACTGCTCCCATGCCTTTGCCACCATTGTGGACTGTATCCTGTCAGACTGAACCACATTATCTTTCCTTTCTTAGTTGTTTTCTGGCATTATTCCGGCACAGCAATAAGCGATACAACAGGAAAGAGTACTTTTCAGCCATTGCATGTCACTGGCTAACTCTGGGCTCTGGCTCAGTCTTTGGACCTATTTCAAGTTAGTGGTGAGTTACTAAACTTGGCATCTCAGGAGGGTGATGTTTCTAAGATGGAAGAGGGCATGGTGGTGGGATCTACACTAGCAAACCATAGACTAAAGTTCTATGCGTTGCTTAATTCATTATGGGGGGTCACTGTGCTATGTAACTTAGTTAATGCCCACATTCCAAATTCTCTGAGGCACACATATAAATGGCCTCCTTCACTTATTCACACTCATCCAACACTCACTAGACTGATATGTGTAGGACACTGTGCTAATAAAGTGAGAGAGATGGACCAGTGTCTCAAATTGACTTTTAAAGCTCATTTTGAATGGCAGCTAATCGTGTTAATTGTGCAACATCATTCTTTCCTCGCTACACCTCCTTTCCATGGACAGTATCTTCAGAGGTCATCTCTGAAGACACAGCAAAGAAGAGAGAACTGCTGTTAGGTGTTCAACCTAAGAAGCCTTTCACATCTGAACTGTCTGGACTGCTGATGTATGGACAGAAACAAAGGTCAGTTTCTTCCCTCACAGAACTTGCCCTGCTGCGGGGAAGCAGACAAAACCAAGGCATTCCCTGATGACCCCTGAACTATAGCCATGGGACCAATGCCACGAGGAATTAAGGCTAACAAAAAGATAAATTCTCTATTATGTGATGTGACAGAATAATGATCTCCCAAAATGTCTGTGGTTGAACCCCTGGAATCTATGATTATGTCATTTAAATGTAAAAGGGACTTTAAAGATTTTGAAAGAGGGAGAGCTCTTGGACTGTCTGACTGGGTCCAGTGCGATTACAATGATCCTTGCAATAGGGGACTTGGAAGAATGGAGAGGTGCAGGGATGGAAGAGAGTCATATTTGAAGACACTGCCCTGCTAAGCTTGAAGTTGGGAAGGGTGACATCAGGCAAAGAACGGAGATGAGAAAACCTTTGGAAGAAACATGGATATTCTGGTACTTGAGTGTTAGAACACTAAGGGCTCTTTGGGATTTGTATGTCGCTTATACAGGTTACATCTTCTCATGAACACGGAGCCTATTCTCCCCATTCTTTGTCACCCTTTTCCTTCATACTTCTTGTCCCCAACAGCTTCATTTCCACTTTCACATCACCAGTGCATATATGTATTGCTATGTGTCTATAACGTCTAGGACTGGCAGTGAAGGAAACACACAATGGTTCTTCCTGGGACAGACTTAATTTGCTTTGTCTCATCATCAACAGTTACGTACATTTTCCTGCAACCGATGACATAGCTTCATCCTCCTTTCTGGCTGAAAACATTCCCATAGTGTATAAAGTTGCCCTCATCCAGTCTTCTGCTAATAGACATCTAGGTTGATTCCATAATCTAGCTATAGTGGATATTGGTATAATTCATGCCAATGTGCAAATATCTGTGAGAGATATTGACTTGGAGTTTTGGGAATAGATGCTAAGAAGTGGTATAGGTGGACCTTATGGTGGATCTACTTTGAGATATTCCATGCTAACCTCCATAGTGGCTGGATTTGTTTGCATCCTCACCAGCAATGTATTCGGGTTCTTTTTTGTATACATTTCCTACCAGCAGCTCTTGTTATTTGTTTCCTTGTTGTTGTTCTGAGGTGAGTAACATGGAATCTTGCTATAGTCTTGTTTTGCTTTTTGCTGGCTTGCTTGCTTGTTTTGGTTTTTAAAGACTAAGTCTCCTGGCCTTTTTGCCAGCTTTGCTGGTCAGTGCTCTCCGTGGCTTTGCTTCCAATGATTCAACTAGAGTTGTGTGGAGCAGAGAGGGGAGGGTATGCTGTCTGAGCACAATGAACAATGGTAAGAACATGGTAGCAACAAAGAAAGCAAGGAGACTTAGTGCAGAGGAGTGGTGCTAAACTTCCAGAGCAAACAGGAGGAATTCGAAGAGGCCAGTAAGGTGATCTAATGTGCCCCTCTGCTCTCCATAGACTGCTGGTTACCTGCTCCAGGGGCTGGTAGATGAGTAAAATCATCGATTTTTGACATAGAGAAGTCGAATTGCCTTCGTTGGATGTATAGCTTACATGAACCTATAATTTTTGTTGGCATGCATAGAGCCAACTTGTAAGGTTTGAAGTGGGGTAGCACTGTGGGATGTGTGGTGCAGCAGCAGCACCTGAGATCAACAGAGCATGACCTAACACTGGGCTGCCTGGAAGCCAGGACCCGAGCTACACCCTTTCCCAAAAAGAGCAGCATGAGCTTGAATACGGCATCTATGTTTCTCAGACCAGTCCCTTACTGAGATAAGACGCGTTGTACGTGGTGGGAATACAGTTCTGTGGCATTCTGGTTTTACAGGCACAATTCTTTCCCTAGTCACTCATCCTTCTGTGACCACAGGCTTTAGTTTCTTGACAAACCGCAGATAACTAAGCAGACATCTATAGTCATTAGGTAGAACAGACCAGCTGAGGGCCTCAAAACAAGAACAAAATGGCAGAAACAAACAATCTGCAGAGGAATCACTCTAGACATTTCCATTTATGACCAACACTAATATCTGCCAGGCAGAAATTTTTGTGCTAGCCATAGGCTAAGTGCTCTTCAAATGTGGCCATGACTAATCCTGGATATAAATACTTCAAGGGTGACTCAAGGTCACTGTTGAGAGCTTGGTTTGTGTATTTTCTTAGAAAATGTTGACACTGGGGATGAGACAGAGAATTGGGTAGGACTCAGAGTTAAATCAAGTTGAGGCTTTGGTGGGAAATGGACTTTGGCACAGCAAAAGCTTTCTTCATATGGGCAACAAGGAAAACCTTCCTTTCCTTCCTACTGAATCTTTCCAAGGCAGTGCTGCCTTGAACCTTCCTTTCTCTCCTTGTGGTTCTCTTCCTCTCACTCTTACTTGCTTGTGTGTGTGTGTGTGTGTGTGTGTGTGTGTGTATGCAGGCATGTGTGTGCGTGCATGCTCACTCTTGTGTGCATGGCTGTGGAATACAGAGCTAGGGGTTAATATTGAGTCTTCTCAATCAGTATCTTCCTTTTTTGAGGTAGGGTCTCTCCATGAATGTGGGTCTCTCAGAATAAGCGAGACTGACTCTCTAGAGAGCCGTGGGGATCCTCTTGTCTCTGCATTCTGAGGAATATTAGCATGTCAAATATAAACTGCTTTGCCTGGTCTCAACCTGAATGCTAGGGAATCAAACTCAGGTCCATGTGCTTGTGCAACAAGCACTATACTGAATGAGTCACATCCCTAGTCTCTTAGTCAAAACCTTGTGGTCCTGCCTATTGCTGAATCAAACGTCCCAGGAATCATCTTCAGCCAGCAAAACCGTGGAGCGCCAGGTGATGATGGGGAATGTTGCTGGATAAGAGCATGAACTTTGGGATATAGCTCAAAATAAATATGTTCATTATCAACCTTAGTGGTTAATATTGAAAATTCGCACAATGAATGAATAAGTCTATGTCAAGAAAAATTTCTACTATATGGTCACTGCCTTTTACTTTCTAAATAGTGTTTCTGATCTAAAAGTCCAGAACTAATGTAGCATTAATGTTGGGAATCACTTCATTGTGAGATCAGTGGCTACACTATATGCTTTTGTGTGGATCTTCAATTCTAATTCATTGATCAAAAGGTATTTTTATACCAGAATCATCCTGCCTTTATTACTATAGCTCTGCAGTATACGTTGAACCTACTACTATGATTCTACCAATTGAAAACTGATCTTCCTTCTTCTAGTAGATATTAATTGCCAATAGCAACTCTTCTTGATTATAGTTGGGACTTCTTGCCTACATCCCTTTTCCTATGCTGGGATGTTGTCAAATTTGAACCTGCACAGATATAGTGCATTGTGTCACAGTCCCTATGAGTTCATAAAAACATCATTTCTATTGTTTGTTAACCCTCACAGATGAAGGGAAAGATACCATTGACCAAAGTCATCATGGGCAAATTAATCAAGGAAAGCATATGTATTGACTGGTTTTGTGTGTCGACATGGCACAGGCTGGAGTTATCACAGAGAAAGGAGCTTCAGTTGGGGAAGTGCCTCCATGAGATCCAGCTGTGGAGCATTTCCTCAATTAGTGATCAAGTGGGGAGGGCTCATTGTGGGTGGTACCATCTCTGGCCTGGTAGTCTTTGTTTCTATAAGAGAGCAGGCTGAGCAAGCCAGTAAGTAACATCCCTTCATGGTCTCTGCATCAGCTCCTGCTTCCTGACCTGCTTGAGTTCCAGTCCTGAATTCATTTGGTGATGAACTGCAACTGGAAGTGTAATTTGAATAACCCTTTCCTCCCCAACTTGCTTCTTGGTCATGATGTTTGTGCAGGAATAGAAACCCTGACTAAGACAGCATATAATTAAAGCAAGTATTATATTAATTCATATACATAGGCTGTTTCTCTCTAAAGGTGGAGTTCAAGATAGCAGCATTGAACATGGGTAAGTTAAGGGTTTTTATAGTTCAGGAAAGTATCTATGACTTAACAGAGGTCTCTGTAAATGGGTGCTTGCTGGTTTCTTTTGATGCTGTCATTTGCTTAGGCAGTCCTTGAAACTGAAGGCATAACCCAGAGTGGTGGAATGTCTCTAAGGTATGTGCACCTAGGGAGCAGCTCTTCAGTCCTGGAGGCCTGGAGGGAAAGGTATGGCTTCTGAATTTGTGTTATGGTCTTGATCTCTCTGGGGCCTTCAAATGTTAATCCCATGGATGTGAGGAGGAAGACCACCAAGCCAAATCATTATGGTCAAATTAATTAAAGTAAGCAATTAATCAAGGCAAGCTTTTTTAAAAATTCCTGTATACAGGCTGTCTATCTTTAAAGACAGAGTTCGAGAGATCAACACTGGGCATGCACAAAATTAGGGTTTTGATAGTTCAGGAGTAGAGGGATATGGCAAGCAAATGGATGGGGTTACAGAAGCAGAACATAAGCATAACAAGTTGGTCATAATAACAAAGTTAACTATGTGATCTTATGTTATTGGATAGACCTACTTCAGGACATCAAGCATTTCTGGGAGCTGAGCCAAAAACCAAATAGGCCTAGCCTAACGAACCATGGAAAACCTGACACTTAGGCAGATTCTAGTAGGTTTCCTGCACTGGGTTGTACAGGGAGGCAGTTGAGAAAGAGCATCCTATTTTGTTAAAATAAAACAAAACAAAGAAAACTGTTTAGTCAAACTTATAAATCTCTGAATGATTCCATTGTCAATGTCCCTGTTAAAATTTTTGTTCTGCATCTTACCTTATATTGTATAATATAAGATAATGTATAACAATTTTCAAAGAGATTGCTACCGTTTCTTGGAATAGGCCATAAAGAACCATTTCTAGTTAAGGTTACAGGTAGGGTATATCCCAATCTTTGAGAAATACATGTTTAATCATAACAGTAATGGACCTAGTTTGTCTTTACTAAAAGATGGCTTTCAAGCCCAAGATAGAGGCAGGCTTGTTAATCAGTCTCTGGAAGACACTGTTTCCTTGGAGACATTCATCATGTTCGGCTCTTAAAATCTTTCAGCCTCTTCTGCATAGATTCCTAATTCTTGAGGAGAGGTATTTGATGAAGACATCTCATTTAGAGCTAAGCGCTCCAAGTTCTTTTACTTTTTGCACATTTTCCACTTGTAGCTTTCTGTGTTAATCACTATCTACTGCAAGAATACACTTTTTGATGGGGCTGTAAGTGATGACATCATACTCTAGGACAAGCTAACAAAAAAACTGACTCCGTGTTTTGTTTTTTGTTTTTTTTTGTTTTTGTTTGTTTTGTGGGTTGATATTTGTAGGGAGTAGATGAAGTTCTGAGTGACTGAATTCCTGAACAAATATGTATTTTGACATGTGCATGGCTTGTCAAGGACTCTTTGGGAAATTGGCAAAGCTATTTCCCCTGTGGTCCATAATTAAGAGAATAGGTAAAGCTTTCCTTGGGAGTCCCAGTAGGAGTGTTTATGGACATTTAATCAGTGTCTACAAAGACTAGCAACTGCAATTTCCTTCTCCAAGATTCTTACAGCCTGAAACTGCTATTGAAAGACACTTCCTATCTAGGTAACTCCTATCTAGGTAACTCCTCCTCCTGTGCCGTACCAAATAAACACATGAGGGTTTCAGGTTGTGGTAGTTTCATTAGAGCCCCACACCTTGATCCAAGCTTCACTGTATAAGTGCTAATCCTTTGGCATTTCCTTACCACCCCTAGGTAGGTCAGGGATCCATTCCATATTGCAAGGTTCTGTTGTTTGATTTTGGTTTTCATTTAAGAGAAAGGAAGAAAGTTGGATAGATAGGGAGGGAGCAGAGGATCTTGAAGGAGAAAGAATTTAATGAAAATGCATTGTATTAAAAATTAAAAACAATAGAAACCTATCAGAAAACAGAAAAAAAATTATAAACTGACTCTTAGGATTTAACATCATACCCACAGCTCAATGTACATCGTATCCACATTACAGAAGCTTTTATTTATAGTAGATGGTAACTAACACAGAGATTCCCAACTGGTCAGGTGCAGAGAACAAGAGCTCATCCCTGAATAAGACATCTATAAACATATTCCCTCCTCCTAAGGCCTAGTGGTCATTGAAGACAATGTAGAAAGACAGAAAGACTTATAAAAGCCTGAGGCAATGGATAAGCAGGAAAAATGTCCTCTAGACACAGCAAGGCAGCTACACATATGAACTTAAAGTAATGGAGACAGTATGTACAAGTCATTTGTGCAAGTTCCTCAAGCCAGACCATGGAGAAGAAATGGGAGGCAGGCATGAAGTCCCACCCCTAGGTAATGAGCTATTGGTAATTGATAGCTGCTGAGAGAAGGAGTGTCACTTTTTTTAAAAAAAAAAATTATTGCTCCTGGTAAGTTGGCCATGCTCCACAGTGGTCAGTCATCCACGAATATATGATACATTGGCAGCACAAATTGGACTTGATGGCTCAGAAAAAGGGGGGGGGAACAAAGCTGAGTGGGGATCAGGGAGGCATTGAGGGAAGGAGTTAATAGGATCAAAACACATGACATGAAATTCTCAAAGAATGAATAAAAATTAAAAATAATTTTTAAAAGGAATCTTTTCATTGGAACACTCGCTGCATATGCCAGTACTATTCTTTTTGTTCCGGAGAGTAAAATCACAGAACTCTGAGGAGGCTTTGAAGAAAACTATGAAGCAAGTAGCATGTCAATATCCTGTTTGCTTTGTGCAATTTTCTTTGTCACCATTAACAAGAAGAATGAAGAACTGGAAATGTGCCACAGCGGGCTCAGGGAGTGTTTGAGTGCTTTGCCTTGAGTGCATTTGAATGAAGTATTGGGCGGCCCTGAGGTAGAGGGGAAGTGGAGTGTAGAAAGCAAATTTGCCTGCAGCGGCTCTGCATTACTTAGGCACCCTCTTGAGTGCTGAATTACAGAGCAAAGGCTTCTTTCCCTCTCTGACCTTTATACCTTAATCCTTTGCTTCACAGGACAGCACTGACCCCTAATGGAGGTCCTTTCAAATCTACAAAATTAGCATTGAGAGACTTTAAGGTTTTTAGAAAGGTGATCAGTTCAAAACCATGGTGCACTTTGCAAAGAACAGACAGGGAGAGTATCAGAATCAGCCAAGCTCTTATCCTGGCATCCATATCACCTGCTTCATCTTAAAATTTTCTGGCCACGGTTATCATTGCATTCCCTGATGGACAGACTAAGATGAATCCTGTCCAAGTGTGTGTGTTGAAGTTTGGTCTCTTGTACTTCAAACTGTAACTATCCTCAGAGACAACTCACTCAAGAGGTGACTGCAACCCTAAAGCAATATGGCCTCATAAGAAGAGGGAGAGACACCAGGGAAAAGCTGTGTGGTGACACAGTGAGAAAGCAGCTGTCTGCAAACCACAGAAACTCCTGTTGGAACCTTGATGTGGTTCTCCACACTGAGGGAAAATAAACCATGTGTTACTGTGTTAGGGCCCCCATCATGACATGGTTTAGAAGCCCCAGTGAACTAGTTCAACTCAGATGTCACCAAAGCCTTCAGGTTCCTTCTTACCCTTCCATGTTGATTCAAATAACAATGATACAAAAAAAGGAAGGAAGGGGAGAAGAAGGGAGGGAGGGGGAAGGGAGGAAGGAGAGAGACAGAGAGACAGAGAGACAGAGAGAGGGAGGCAGGGAGGGAGAGGGAGGGACAGAGAGAGAGAGAGAGAGAGAGAGATCTAGAATCTTTCTGTGTGCTATATGAAGAACTGGTTCTACCAGATTCTTCTCTATCCACCATGCTCTGCTGAGGAAAGTTTTGAGAATTCCTTAGAAATGCTTTTATGTCCCTTCAAATGGCTTGACCTCTTTGAGGCCTTCTGTCAAATTTCTTGCTTTGGTCTGGTACTGTTTTTATATTTTTCACTTTCATCTTCTGTATCTAATAACCTCTTTCCTCCCTGTGTGTGGACAATGGGCTCTCCGTTATGGGGGTTGATACACCCTCCATGCAGCAGCGTAGAGCATGTGGTGTGTTTAACAGAGGGTTATTGAAGTTCAGCGAAAAGAGGAGGCAGCTGGACGCCAGAAAGAAAAACGTAGAGCTATTCATAGCTCCCGGACAGGATCTGCCCCAGGGGCCGCTCTAGTGCTTTCCATAGGATTTTCCAAAGGCTCCTATTATTCTTTAGCCCCTTAGATCTTGCAGGGAAAAGACGCTTGCTCTGTACATAAGACTCTTTCTTCTTCGTTAGCAAGAACGTGGGCCTCCAGCTTCACCTCAGCCCCATGGAAACAGACTTCCTTAATCCAGATAGGATTGGAATATGGCCTGTTTTCTGCCACTGTTGGAAGCTTAAGGAGAGAGATTCTCTGAACTCCATCCATAGGGTGTCGGCGCACCTATAGCATGGTGATTCTCAGCTGCTGTGCTTAATATTTCCAAGTTTGTTACACAGCTGTGTAACTAATGGGAGTTGTAGCACAGGACTACTCACTCAAAGATATCGCTCTCCTTATTATAACTATTAAAAATTATTCTTTTAAAAAATACCAAATGTCTTTAGCACATAAGAGATTTTTATTTCTTGACTTAGCAGAGAGCAAAAGATGTGCACGTCAGCACACTGCTTTCTCAAAGATTTTCTTAATTACTGTTGGAGGTTGAGAAGTGGTAAGGAAAAAATTCTTTCTTCATTAAAAAAAAAAGACAGTTTAAGGACAAAGAAAGAGTCAATCAAAGGGGCCATGCCTTCCCCATTTTCAGCTTTAATCTGTGCTCAGTGATAGTGAACCAACAGCACCAGCCAACAGCGTTCCTTACCTTGGGAGACCATCACATGTTCACAAATTTGGGAGCCACTGAAATAGAGAAGGGAGCAAATTTTTCTTCCTTTTTTTAAAAAAAGAAAAGTAAAACAGAAAACAGACATACAAACAGACAAAAAAAAAAAAACAGGGCTGAACCCTAAAATCACAACACTCAAATTGACATCCTGGAAGACTGCTAGAAAAGCAGGATCCTAGAGACCCACCCTGAGCTACTTTACATTTAAGAGGTGACTGAAGTACTATGGTGAAGGCTGAGAAATGCTGCAAAGGAAACTTCAGACAAACTATTAAGAAGCCCAGAATGGTGTGTAGACACAATCCATGCAAAGAAGAGTTGCAGGAACTACTGGGCCAGCCAACTACAGGGCATGTGTGTTTTCCAGCCATGCTGCTGAAGATGGAACGCTTCCGGTTTAATCTGGATGTATGTCTACTTCACTTGATGTCCTCAGAGACCAGAATTGGGGATTGGATCTCCTGGAACTGGAATCACAGCCAGTTGCCAGACACCATTTGGGTGCTGGGAATTGAACCTGAGTTCTTAACCTCTGAGTCATCACTCCAGGCCCTGTAAATGGGACATCTATTGATCTTCCTCTCCATACTTGGCCTCAAATCCTAGATGAGTTTGAAACCAGAAACAGGTAACCCATATTGTATATCAACTCTGTCTCATTGTTCTCTGAATATCAGACATCTTCAGAATAAGGTTGTATTGCATCTGAAGATACTCAGAGGCATACACCAAAGACTCTAAACAATATGAAGAGATACTTTCAGCATCATTGCAATATATAGCTTTGCTGTATAGCTGCTATGGAAAGGACCCACATTTATCTGAAAACAGTGGCTCTGGTGAATGCATTCAAAAGTCAAAATGAATTTAATCCGTCATGACCACATGAACGTGCCTTACAGTTCGATATGATTAATTGTTCCCCGGGTGAACTACTTCAGAAAGCTTTTGCTCTGTGTTTACTATAACCATACACATACCAAGCATGTACTCAGGGTGTGTATAGCTATGTGTGTGTGCTAAGAATTTAGAGAAAGCTCTTGGCATGGTGGTGCACACTTATAATGCCAGCACTTGGGAGAAAAATCACTGTAAATTTGAAGCCATCTGGGCAAGCCTAATTTACAGAGTAAAACAATACCTGAGAGATAGGGCGTGAAGGAAAGAATCATGAAACAAATGAAAACTACTTTACATGTAGTTTTCTCTCTTGGGTGGAATTTTACAGTATGAGTAAGTTTCTTATTAGGGTACATCTGTAGCTCTTTTCACTAAGCATGTGTGATTCATGTTACAAAATGGCATTTCATTCCAAGAGGAAAAATATGTTAAAATAATGAGAGTAAAGTTATGTCCCAGGTGAAACAAGCAACTCTGCAGGTGTCCTGAGCAGAAATTTTCTGTACTGGTAAAGTCATACCACCCCACCCTGACCCTGGGTACCCACTGAACCGAAATGACCCCAGTGTCTTTATTTTTTATAATGCAATTTTTTGTGAGCCTTTAAATATTACAGTTGATGGACATAAGTTTTGATGAATTCTAAATATTAAACTAGGTGGTGACTTACACAATCATAATATACCACAAAAAACCCACCAAATTGCAGCATACACACACAGAGACACAGACACAGACACAGACACACACACACACACACACACACACACACACACACACACACGGGGTGGAGGGTAGGAAAGGAGAGAGAGAGAGAGAGAGAGAGAGAGAGAGAGAGAGAGAGAGAGAGAGAGAGAGAACATTCTTCAAAGTCCCCAGAAAGGAAAGTCAGTCATTTCTACCCTGCCACTCCTTCTTTTCTCTCTGCCTCCCTTTCTTTGAGGGGAGTTAATCCTAGAGCTTCAAGAATGGAGGTAAAGTTCTCGACCAGTCCTACAAATGAGAGCTTCTATTATTATTTTTTTTTAGCAGTGAAACTTAGCAGCAGGACTGGAGAGATGGATCAGAGGCTACGACACAATCTGCTCTTCTGGGGTACCCCAATTCATTTTTCTAGCACCTGTGTAGTGGTTCATCGCCATCCGTAACTCCAGACCCAGGAGATCCTACACCCTCTTCTGGCTGTCCTTGGGTGATCTGGTACACAGGTGGAGCACAGATCTGGTACACAGGTGGAGCACAGCCACACATACAAGAAAAGCATCCACACATACAATTTTTTTATTAAATAAATTAAAAGCATATGAATCACCTATCACTAGATTCCCGGAGTTAATGGTGGCGGGCAGAAACTGTACCACACATTTGTATACCAGCTCTGCAAATGTCATAATCAGATATGTACTGTTGATGATAGTGGAATAGTTTTATAATCTTTTCCAATTAACTTAAAATTTTCTTGCTTATTGCATACTAAATATATCTTCCAGAAATACCATTGCCAGAGAAAATGCAGGATGCCTGGTTAAATTTGAATTTCAAATAAACAGTGAATATGGGTTTTTTTTTTTATAGAGTAACTTTGCCTCACATAAACCAATTGTTGTTTATCTGAAATTCAAATTTAACCAGGCATTCTGTATTTTTACTTGCTAAACTTGGCAATCCCACGCGGAAAGGAGTTGGTAAATCTTTCTGCTAAAATTGCACATTAACATCTCTTAGATGATGAACAATTAAAGCATGTTGTGTGGGAAACATCCTACTGGACCACTCTTTTTACCCATCCATCCATCCATCCATCCATCCACCCATCCATCCACCCACCCACCCATCCATCCATCCACCCATCCATCTACCCATCCATCCACCCACCCACCCATCCATCCATCCTCCCATCCATCCATCCATCCATCCATCCACCCATCCATCCACCCATCCATCCATCCATCCACCCACCCACCCATCCATCCACCCACCCATCCATCCATCCATCCACCCATCCACCCATCCATCCATCCACCCATCCACCCATCCATCCATCCATCCATCCACCCATCCATCCATCCACCCATCCATCATCCATCCATCCATCCATCCATCCATCCATCCATCCATCCATCCATTTTACATCCTAATCAAGGCCTCTCATGTCCCCCTCACATAGCTCCTTCCCCCTCCCTCCCTCCTCTTCTCAGAGAGGGCCTCCTGGGTACCAACCGACCCTGGCACATCAAGTCACTGCAGGACTAGGCACATCCTCTCCCACTAAGACCAGACAAGGCCGGCCAGTGAGGGAAACAGGATCCTCACAGGCAGAAGAGCTAGGGTAGGCACCTGCTCCAGTTGCTGGGGGACCTGCATGAAGGGCAAGCTGCACATCTGCTCTCCTGGACCACTTTTAACAGATTCTACAGTTGGCACTAACAACTGGCGGGCCCAGACAAGTGCTTTAACTTTGTTAGCTCTTCACATGATGGAGATGGTATTTGATATGGAGGTGTCCTTTGAAGCTTACCAGAGATGACATGTCAGAAAAATTCTTTGTAAATTGCCCAGAAGAGCCTTGGTGGACAATTAAAGTTTTGCTGCCTGACTGCCCTGCATTCCAGTGTCTGTCCCATTGTTTGCTAGTTAGTTACTGGCTTGGAAAGGTTCTTTAGCCTCTCGTGCCTTGTTCCTCACCCAGCCTTAAGATGAAGATGATGGTAAAACACCCAACACAGTGCATGTAAAGGGAACGGAAGGGAAGATGCATACATCATAATGCCTTCTCAAACATTTCATGAATGTTAGGTATCTTTTACATTTCTAAAAAAGGCTTCTGTCTAGAAGGTTCTACATGTATTCTGGTATGAAGCTTGGGGCTTATGTCTAAATAGGAATGCCTCCCTTGTCTGAGGAGTTATTCTAACTGGGAACATTTTGCACCTGTAGTCTGGGGCTAAGATGAGAAGCCGTGTGAAGGAGGAACAAATGCACGATGAGGCTCCTCGCTGCAACACCAGGAATGAGCCCTGTCCCCGCCCTGGGCACATGCGCACAGCCTTGAATGATTCAACCTGTCTGTACGACCCTTGTTCAACCCTGTGACTAAATTAGAATCACTGGGGAAATTATGATAAGCTTTAAATTTGCGAGCTTTTCATCTTCTAAGTCTCCTGTGAGGGAGCAGTAGTCACACTCCTATGATTGCTACAGGGTCTTCTTTGGCGCTCCTCTGTAGAAGAATTTTGGAGAGACATCAGGGAAGGTGACTAGGTCTGTAAGCCTCTTCCTACGCGACGGTAAGGAGGACCTGAGCTCTGATCCCAGAGCCCACTTCAAAGGCTGGGCACCTCAGTATACACCTGCAGTCCTGCAAGTCCTGTGCTGTGCTAAGATGGAGAAAGGAGAGTCCCTGGGCTTGCTGGCTACCCAGTCCAGCTAAGTTAGTGAGCTCCAGATTCAGCAGAGACCTGGTCTCCACAAGGAAGGCGGAGGGCAACTGAGGAAGACATCAGATGTCTACTTCTGACCTCCACAGACATGCACACACATGTGCTTGCACGTCAGCAAACACAGATGTACAAACATGGCTACACCATCACACAGATACATGCACGGAGGTTTGGAGAGGGGAGGGAGGAGCCCTCAAGGTTAGGTTCATTCCACTGCCATGGCTCTACGGCTGCTTTCTCTCTTGATGCTGACTCTCAATGTTTTCCCCAAATATATTTCTTTTCCCCCAAAATAATATCCATAGTAATAACAGTAACAATTCACATTTAGCCAAGACTTCCTTATGCCAAGGACCTATGAACTCTTTATCCTATGGCACCCTTTATAGAATTCTTGGGGGAATTGAAAGTTCAAGATAAGAATTTTTTAAAAATTAACCCCCCCCCCCATATGACTGGAAACATGGTCCAGGAGGTAAAAGACAAAAGGTAAAAGGGACCTGTGTTCAAATCCCAGCACCCAGGTGAATACCCAGACAAGGTCGCACATGTGCCTGGACCTGTGCCTCGGCCCTGCAACACAGCAAGGCCTCCTGGGGGGCCTTGATGGTTCTGTTCAGATAGCTTCAGGCTCAGTGAATCAAGTGGAAAATGAAAAAGTTGGACACCAGACATCCTCTTTTGACTTTTGTGTATACACACAAACACACATACACACACACACCACCAACACCACCACCACCACCACACTACAAATATAAAACAACCAACCAAATAAATAAATACCTGCTTAATTATTCAATGTAATAATTAACACACATGTGTTCCTTCTGTAGAAGAATTTTGAAGAACCATGAGGGAAGGTAACTCAGTCTATAAGCCTCTTTCTGCATGACAGTAAGGAAGACCTGAGCTTTGTTTTAGAGGAAACACCTAAAATGATGAAATTATGGATAGACAGGACAAAAGAAAATGTAACCAGCACCCACAATCCAGATCATGAGACTACTGCTTTTGTTGCTTTTGGAAACCCTGCTGTTTTAAAGCTTCCAGGGATGATGACAGTGGGTGCGACTGTGAGGTAGTGCCTTCCCAGTAGGGGCGCGTTCAGAAATACCTGCCATTTGTTAACTGCCCAGCCTTCTGCCGCCCATCCTGTTCCATGGTGTCTGGGGTGTCAGAGAGAAGATGGGTGGTCCTCCAAGCCCGCTTAGAGGGATGAAAGTGTGGTTCGTGTAAGGATTGCAGGGATTGCCTGGGAGCCTCATTTGCACGGCATGCATAACATTTTCCCATTAGAATGTGTTTAAGTCACTGCTCACAACTGGTACGGGCCCTGGCATGGAGACTGTGCTAGGGCGAAAGTTCTTTTAAGATAACCCCTGCTGTTGGCTTGTGGTTACTCTGAAAAGTAAAACGTCATAGCAGGATGCACCCAGACACACTGTCCCTGCAGAAAGAGAAAGGGCGCTACAGCCTGTTAGGAAGCAGCAGGGCAGAGAAAGTCCGCGGACCACGAACCACAGGAACCACGGTTCTTACATCAGCCCCTTGCCTAGAGCTGCTTCCCTAGAGACAAGCAGCAGTAAACTCGGCTTGCCTTCTTTGTCTTGATTGAATTAGAAGAAAGTCAAGGAAGCCTGCATGATTCTAAGTCAGGGGAAAAGGAAAGCAGCTTTTAGAAGCTTTGAAAGCTTGCAACATCAAACTTTCCCATTGGAACTCAGCCAAGCCGGGCCAGCTTCAGCTCCCTTGCTGGAAGAGGCAGGAGTGTGGGAGTGTAAAAGAAGACAAAGGAAGATCTAGTCAGTATCACTGCTCGAAGCCCCTGCAGGAGAGACCCAGGTTGGTGGAAGGCACTTGTGGCTGCTAACAGTCTGTGAAAACTGAAGCAAAAACAGGAAAATCAAACAGTTCTCTGCTTAGGAGTCAAAGAGGAGGGCGGGGCACTTAGTGGAAAGCCAAGGCTGCCTCAAGGCGGGCCAACTAACGACAGGCTGGAAAAATACAGTGCAAAGGGAAAATGTGGGCAAGGCAGATTCCTCAGTGGGCCTCTGGGCTGTTTGCTTTGGCATCCTATCAATTACATTACTGTTGCCTGTTTGAATTTGGTCATCTTGAGCTTTAAATAAATGCACTCCATATTTTTACAGTTCCAGAGTGGAGGGAACCTTCTAAGTTTAACAGGAGGCCCAGGAGATGTGCAGGGAAAATCGTGTTAGATTGGGAAGTTCAAACTTCTATTGGGCAAAAATCAACTTATATAAAAAAAAGAAAGAAAAGCCAAAGGACTGTGGGAAAATATTTTTAATGTTCACAAAAGACCAAGTCAAGATCCTTACTAGTTTTTAAAAAAATGTACCCATGAAATAAGATAAAAAGAACAAAAGCAAGGGAGGTCACGGGGTTAAAGTTAATGAATAGTAACAAGGGACAGTGGGACGCTTAGAGAAGAAAATTTAAAGGATTGACAAACACTTAAAATGCTCAAAATTGTTAACAATAATTATAAGTCAAATGGGCATGTCTGTGCTTTTAAATTGGCACAATTTAATAAGATTTTTGATAGTATATAACACACATAAATACAATCTCTCTCTCTCATACACACACACACACACACACACACACACACAGATACACAGACACACACAGATAGGATGACAAGATCAGGAAAGAGTTTTGCTATGTAGTCTAGACTGGCCTCAAAGTCACAATCTATCTATGTCCTTCAGTCACTAAATGTGGGGACTCCAGGTGTGTGTTCCCACAACTGGAATGAAAAGTGAACCCATGTTCCATAGTAGGTGTGTAAACAGTAGAAAAGTAAATTGCCCTGGCGTTTTTGAAAGACAGTACAGAAGAATTTTCATATTCAAAATAAAGACGGCATGCAATCCAGATTTCCCCCTTCCCCACAGGATTCTGGCTGGGGTTTTCTTTCTTTCTTTCTTTCTTTCTTTCTTTCTTTCTTTCTTTCTTTCTTTCTTTCTTTCTTTCTTTCTTTCTTTCTTTCTTTCTTTCTTTTAGTGTTTTCATTTGTTTTTGTTGTTTATAGCTCACTTGATACTTAAGTGTTTTTATGTTCTTTACAGTCATAGGTACCAAGCAAGAGTGTAAAATTAGGGGCACAGAATAATGCATTTGAAACAAAGAAGGAGAGGCGGGCAGTGGTGGCGCACGCCTGTAATCCCAGCACTTGGGAGGCAGAGGCAGGTAGATTTCTGAGTTCGAGGCCAGCCTGGTCTATACAGTGAGTTCCAGGACAGCCAGGGCTACACAGAGAAACCCTGACTCAAAAAACAAACAAACAAAAAACAAAAACAAAAAACAAAAGAAACAAAGAAGGAGACAAAGTCACGGAAGAGAGTTGCACAAACGTGAGCATTGAGATTTAAGGGCCTTCAGAACTGGGCCTGTCCGTCAGCAAAGCAAAGGGATGCGAGAGCACACCGCAGCATCAGAGGATCTGGTGGCTATAGCTGCTTGCAAAGTTCACTGTATACTCCACACCACATTTACAGGGACTTCCAGAGCCTTGACATAGTTGTGGCTACCCAGCAGAGCGGAGACACTCTGCCTTCCGTGCGGTGAAGCTGTGAAGACAAACTGTTAGAGCATCCAGCACACTCATTTCCTTCATCTGGGTATGTGCTGATGGCTGCTTCTGTGTGCCTGAAGCAGGATGATAGAAGTAAGACAAGCTGGGGAAGCCGACAGAGGGGTCTGGCCCCACCCTGCCCCTCTTCTGTCATTCTGTGGATCATGAGAGGCAATTTCTAGAAACCAAAAGATACTGTGTTACAAAAGACAGTGGCTCTACTAAGAATAAGATACACACGTATCATTGTGGTTTTATTTACTGAGGGGATCCCCAAATACTATAACAAATGGGGAAATAATTTAAGATGCCAAAGAACAGCATGAAAGTCCCAAAAGATGAGCTATACTGATAAGTAGGAAAAGATCTACAAAACATGTTTATATGAGCAGTCACATATACATACTTCTGCAGACACCAAAATATATAAACATGTGCTTATATATATATATATATATATATATATATGTACTCTATGTATTATTTTGTATGTCATGTTTTTGAATTTTATTCTTATGAAATTAAATCACATATGCATCTATTTATACTTGTATATGCATCTAAAAAGGATGTAGGAAGAAACATATGTGCACACCAACATGAGAAATTTGGCTAGCTGTACATGATTAAATGAAACTCTTGCCATATAGAAGTTTTTATCTGTTATCTTTCTGTACCTGAATTTGTTCTATTTTACTCTTGCATTAAAGTCATATAATAAAATGTTCAAAGGTGGGTGCACACATATGTTCCTATAACTCTTGTTATACGTACAAAAAATAATTATAGCACCAGAGAAGAAAACGACGTCTTATTCTTTTGAGATGATTGATTGATGGTGCTTGGTAATTCTAGAAATAACTCCAGGCTAAGAGCATAAGCATTTGGTTTCTCCATGAAGTCTATCAGCAGAACCTAGAAGCAAAGTATTTGCCTTAGGGCCACCGCACTGTTTATAACCTCCTCACCTCCAAATCACTTTTCTCAAGAGAGCTCTCTCTGAAGGCCAGGTTTCTCTCACACCTCTGGAGTGAGCAGAAATTAAACTTAATATGTGCTTTGCTTTTCCAAAGGCAGAGATCTCACAGGACTTCTCTAGCAGACTGTGAGGCAATGGCATAAGAGAAGCTTGGAATCAGTCAGTCACCTTCCTTTCTAATGGTTGCAGAGGCTTGCAGACCAACAGGGTGTTCCTGGAGCACTTCTATGGTATAATTGTTCTAAGGAACTATACATGCCCTTCTTTTAAAGATCTGGAGCAAAGATGGAGATGAGGGCTTGGAGAACAGAAAGACCCTTAAAGATGCTCTCAGATTGAAATTTTATAGTGCTTATGTATAATTAAGGTGGAAAAATTTGCTAGTTAATATTAACTAGCAAACCAGGATGAGGAAAAACAATATGGTACCTGCATTTTCTATGAAGCTCTTATGGGGTTTGTACACATGTGTCAGGGAACGTACTTGAGGTGAGTTGGGGCTTCAGGAGAGAGAAAGGTGCGTAGAGTTACATGAACCAGGTTCCTGTTGCAGTCTTCTCCTCTCTGTCTGTCTGTCTGTCTGTCTGTCTGTCTCTCTTTTTACAAATAAATTGCTCCTCTCTTCTGTCTGTCTGTCTGTCTCTTTCTCTCTCTCTCTCTCTCTTCCTTTCTCACTTTTTTTAAACAAAGAAATGTTTCCCCTTTCTTGAAGTTAGTTATTGAGGGAACTTGAGAGGAAGGAGTCGGCTCTTCTACAGAAAGAGTCAGAGAGTGTGTTTTTATGTTTCAATTTTTATTTAAATGGAGGCCACATAGCATTGGGATAGATGTCTCTACACCTCTGGCTCCATATTCTGTCTTAAAGGACTGGTGATCAGTAGCATTAGATAGCTCAACTCTTAAGTATCTTCTAATTTCAGAGTATTATGGGGCCCTTAAATGTTGGTCAAAACTCTTATGTGACATAAGAATACAGTATAGTGTAATTTACATGCCGCAGAGAATTTTATGAGTGGGTGCTTTTACTATGAATTAGCAACATTTACTTTTTTATAAAAAGGAATTGTCTGGACCCAACAGTGCATTCCTTTAGCATATTACCAAAAAATCCAGTTCTATTGATCTTTTATGTGGACAACTGAAATTGTATTCATCGAATGAGACTCTGTGCTGAAATCACCATTTGAATTCTCAGCAGTTTCCTGGAGTGGAGAGGATGATCGTGGTTGGAGCATCAGGCACACTTGAGCCAGCTGATGTTCAGGGATAATCCAGGGTGTTGAGGAATGACTGCGGTTAGGGTTGGATCATGCGCATGGCAACAGCATGCACACACCTAAACCGCAGGGTTCAGTGGCGGCAAGGGAGGCTTTCTTGCTCATATGAAGTCATGTGCATCAGCCGGGCTCTCTGCCATTTAGTGACTCAGAGGTCAAGGCTTTCTCTGTCTTCTCTGCCAGCACCTCAAATGTGGTTCAAAGTTCATGGTGTCAAAGGAGAAAACCGATGAAGGAGACACAGCAGTGGTTAGGGATTTATATCCCTCCAACTCTCCTCCTTATCTGCCAGAGCACAGCAACATATTTTAACCCAGTGGAAAATTTCCTGGGAAATGCGGGAGACACCGCGCATACTCAGTGAATACCATTTGCCTCTGGATGAACTGATGATATCATCTGGATATAAGCCAACAGTGAGAGATCCCATGCACATTTGGAATTGAGTATCCAAAAGCCTTCATTTTAAAATCAGTAGCTTCTTTAAACTAGTTGTTTTTATTTACAAAATAAAATAAAATAAAAACAGAGGCAATCTTGACAGCAAGTGGAGCTAAATATGGGTTTGCCTTCAAGTAGCTGCCATAATAAACTGTTGGTCATAATAAAGTTTAAAGCAGCTCATGTTCTTATATAACTGCTGAAAGGTATCACTACCACATCTGAGCACAGAACTTATAACAGCCTTCCAAACCAAGGCTGTTAACCTCCATTCCTCGACCACTATCCCTAAGCTTGTCTCTATCCCTCTGGTCTTTTCTCATCCAGAGTATTTTTCCTCATCCATAAAGCATGCCCTAATACTTTGGACTAAGAGTCAGCAGAGCCCTCTAGTGAAGGAGTAATATATAAAATACTTAGCAAATGACTTTCTGTAAGCAAGAAACAGAACAATAGCAGAGATACTTCAGATTACAGCTGGTACCTGTCTATCCAGATGTTTGTGGGTCACCTACCCACTCATCCTACTAAAGTGAATCACACCTTCGGAAGGCTTCCCTCCCCTGCCTGCCCGGAGCTCCTCATCCAATTCAGAAAACACAGAGAAACCCTTCATGAACTCTGCTCCACTGTCAGACTATTCTAGAAACCAGGCTGTTACTCGGGGTTTATTCACTCAGAGCCAAAACTTCAGAATTTAAACATAAATGAATAAATGAATGCAACTAAAGAAAATGTTTACCCATGATGCCCAGGGCTTGGACAGGTTCAGAGAGACTAGAACTTTCAAGGATTTCCTTCTAATATTCCCAGCTAGAAACTTGACTCTGCCTTTGCTGAATTCTTTTCTGTCTTTTCTTCCTTAATAGTTTAATTCCGGGTCTGGCTAAAATGTCAACAGAAATAACATGTTAAAAAAAACATTTTCCAAGGAAAAAAAAGACCTCTTGTAATATTTCAAAACATTATTCCAATTCTTTGTTGGACAATGCACTGTATTACTAAGGAACCACCCACAATATTTCTAAACCTGGTGGTGGACAGGAGCCAGTGCTTGACCTCTGTGTGTTCACAGCCTGGGGCATATTAGATGCTCATTGACCTAGTGAACAAAGATAGACCATGCCGGTGGGATTTTGCATTAGAATGTTAGAAAACAGGAAGTAGAATGGTTGGACTTAATTTCTCTGTTATTAGTTGGTTCAGACTGATGAGGACATTTTATAGATTCTTTTGAGCAAGAGTTTAGAAACCACAGGGTTTTTAAGACCAGAGGTGTAACAGTTTTTGTGGGGGCAAAGAGAGGAGTGTATTTCTGGAGAGAAGTTTATTAAAACATTTGAAAAACAAAGGATGATTTCTCTCTTCCCACCTCTCTCTGCAATTCAATACACACACACACACACACACACACACACACACACACACACACACACACATATATATATATATATATATATATATATATATATATATATATATATTTCTTCAAATAGAAAAGATTCATCTTGTTTTCTTTTCATGTTCATGAGGGTAATCTAATAACACTTTTGTAAATTTTATAAAACAAAACAAAACAGTCTGCATACTGTTTTGTCAAAGCTTGTCCAGCTTTGACCCCAGAACAAGCATATTAACATACAAATTTAAATTATATTTTCTAGGAGTTAAGTATTGGGGGGGGTCTCAGTTCTTTCTAGAAGGACCCTTTGCCTCTTTTTTGTGAATCTCTCCATTTTTATAAGCAGTTTCATAGGAAATCATCATCATCATCATCAGCCTTACGTGGTCCTTACAACGTCAGTGGCTCGGCACTCCTGAAGCAAGCCTACCACTCTGCCTCCTCTGTAGAATACAGATGAAATCAATCAGCTCACCTTGAGGCTCACAATCTTACAGTAGGGACAATGAGTCCATGTGATTATGATGGTATAAATTACAGCAGTAAAGTGGCTGGTGTATGTACAACAATTAAGACATCATACTAACTCAATGGACTAAGCAAGTGGCAGCTCCTTCTGAATCCTTTGACTTTCACTGGGAATAGGAGCAGGGGTAGCGTGTGGATGTGAAAGCATCTTACTGCTCTAGCTGTCAAGGTAGTCATGTCAGTGACCTGTCATGGTGAGCTAGTGCCTACCCCTATTCCTTTGTCCTATGTGTTTTCCTCATGAAGATATAGAGTGGGCTTGGGAGATGGGTCTGGTGTAAAAGTGCTCACTACACAACCATGGGCACATGGGTTCAAATTTTCCATGCCTGTATAAAAAGCTGGGCATGGGCATATGCTTCTAAACCCAGATCCAAGGCAGGGGGCAGAGACGGGAGGAAAGAAGGATCGTTGGTGTTTCCTGACTGTAAACCTAGGCCAGGTTCGATGAAACACCATACCTCAAAGATATATGGTGGAAAGGGAGCGAGTAGGACTCCCAGTGCTCTCCTCCGGCCTCTACGTGAATGCACTGCTCAAATGCAGAAGGTCATGAGGAGAAGAGGAGGAGGAGAAGTGAAAGGAGGGGGAGAAGAAGAAAGGGAAGGATGATGATGATGAGGAAATGATGATGAGGAAGAGGAAGAGGCCCAGCTTTTTACAGACAGAAGAAGCTGTCTTTGCTCCTGGGCCCACTGATCCTTGCTATCTATCATTGCTCCGAAGCCTGCAGGGAGCACAGCAGCTGAGTTATTAAGACTGGAGGAGAAGATGATTTTAATGGATCACATGGCTACTATTTTAGCTGCGTGCGCATGTATGTGAGCAACTAAATATAGCAGATTTCCTTTTTCATTTTCATATCCAGTTCTTTAAAAGACATTCATCCTTGGTTCAGAAAAGAAATCAGACTCATGTAGTAGTTTGGCTGTTTTCACTTACTTTACTCCATCCACTTTCCATGTTTTTTTCTGGGCACTCATTTACCTGCTGAAGGATTTGTCAGACAGACATTCCTCTGCTCTACCTCACCCACTGTGGTCACAGTAAGTCTGCACGCCTCATCTGCTCCCTGTAGGACCTGCTAGTGTTGAATCAAACACTGTGTCATGTGGAATAGGAGTATCTCTTCCTTCCCAGACTTAATTTCCAAACATCGGTTGGTACAGGAATATCAGCTCACAGATACTATTTTGCAAATAAAATAAAATAAAAAATAAAAAAATTAAAACTACACTGTTTTTAGACATGATGGTTTACTTTTGTGATGTCAGTACTCAGAAGCCCAAAGCAGGAGACTAGACTAATTTGCAGCTAGTCTAGGCTACATAGTGATTCCAGGACAGCTTGGGAACATTGTGAGGTCCTGCCTTAAAACACAATGAGTCATTATGTTTGTTTGTATATTTAAATTAAATTTAAGCTAGCCTTTTCCCTTCAGTCAAGGTTAAAGAGAAACAAAATTTCTACAATTATTGAGATTCTCTACTGTAAAGAAATGAATAAAGCAGACCGGGCAGTGGTGTCACACGCCTGTAATCCCAGCACTCTGAGAGGCAGAGGCAGGCAGATTTCTGAGTTTGAGGCCAGCCTGGTCTACAGAGTGAGTTCCAGGACAGCCAGGGCTATACAGAGAAACCCTGTCTCGAAAAACCAAAATAAATAAATAAATAAATAAATAAATAAATAAATAAATAAATAAATAAATTAAATAATAAAACAATTTCACTTCCTTGGGTACACTGTGTTGATTCTGCTGTTTGTGGCCACAGTCTCACTAGTTTCTCTTGAGAGATACTTACTGTTATGTCCAGAGTGGCTACTGGTTTGGGCGGCCATTGTCAGGGCTCTGGAACCTAGGACCTGCTTTCCTCCATGTCCTGGTCACCATTCCCTTTCCAGGTTTCTATTCAGATGTGAGTCCCTAATATTAGTGAGACTCTCTAAACTCTCGCTACTATACTTGAAACTTCTCTTTCTTCTCTCTGGAATACCTGGCATAATTTCTTCAAAGGAAGAAAGTTTCATAGAAAGAGCAGGGGTCACACAGAAAAGCATTCCTTGATCATCCAAGTTCCTCAGGAGGATTTCACATCAGCCCTCTTGTCTTTGTGAGCTGTACTATGGCCAGCAAGAAGAAACCCTGGATAAAAAGAACAAGAAGGGACCCAAGAAGAAAGTGGTCAGTGCACTTCCTATGCAAGATCGCTATGATGTGAAAATTCTGCCTATGTTCAATATTAGAAAACACTGGAAAAATAAGGACTCAAAGAACCCAAATGGCATCCACTGGCTTCAAGCGTTGTGTGTTTGAAGTGAGTCTCACTAGTCTACAGAATAACTAAGTTGCATTTAGAAAATTCAGACTAATTACTGAGTATGTTCAGGGCAAAAACTATTTGATGGACTTCAATGGTTCGGATGTTACAATGGGACAAACTGTGTTCCATGATCAAAAAGTGGCAAACCATGACTGAAGTTCATGTCAGCGCCGAGACAACCGATACAGTGACTTCCTTCATCTGTTCTGTGTTGCACAGAAGAGAAGAAAAAATGCAGAGTAAATGATTTGCAACCACATTATTGTGCTCATTCTTTTGTAAAGGAAAAAAGGCCCGGGAAAGGAACTATGGGGAGGCAAGCCCAGGGAGGGAGGAGAAAGGCGGCTGGGCACAGAAACAGCAGTAGAATGGTTGGAGTCTGTGGGCTTCAGAGGGCGTGGCTTCAGAGGGCGTGGCTTCAGAGGGCGTGGCTTCAGAGGGCGGGGCTTCAGACGGCGGGGCTCCAAAGTATCTACAGATAGGAAGTCATTGTTACAGTCTATATTGTATCTCCTGCTGATACAATCTCTCAGAGTATTGTCCAAAATGAGACATTATTTTTCTTGAAATCACATTGTTCCATTAATGTTTCTTCATTTTTTACTTTCTACACTCCATGTCTCTTTGTCCATTGTATTTCTTTCTGTTCCTCATCTTTCCCTAGCAAATTTTCAGGTTGTATTCAAACACACAGCATAGCCACTGTGGACTTGAACACGTTTTGTCAGGCTACCAGATGCTAAGAAGGTCTGTGGCAGGTCACTAGTCATTTAGCTTTATAAGGAAAATCACTCACTATGTAGATGTCAAGACCAGATAAAAACGGTGGGTTGAAGCCTGAACAATCACCATGCAGACGACTGAGCTGGTTAAGAGAACTACTGTCCCATTACTTATAAAATTAAAGGGGATATTAGCCTCATTCTCTAACCTAAGGATGTGCGCCTTCCATCTTCCCACATTGTTTCGACATAACAAATGTAAATTTGTTTCTCTTTCTGATTTTATTTATTTTACATACATAAGCTTGGTTTTGTAAATATTTACACCTATGAAAGCTATTTATTGTATTTTACCATCCACCTTTGTTGTAGAACATCTACTTTCTTTCATGCACTCGATGTAAAGATATTTTTAAGCTAAGCAAATGTGTATGTTCTGCTCCATCCCTTTCTGTCACAAACTGCGTCCTCTTTTCTTCACATATTTCTGCTCTATATAGCAGAGGACAGCACACAATGCAGTAACTGAATCTAAATGGCAGGCCAGCTTTGTAAGTAATGTTTTATTAGAATGCAGCCACACTCATTCCTTTGACTGTTCCTTATGGCCACTTTAACGCTCCAGTGTCAAGGGTGAATGGCTACACAGAAACTGTAGATCTCTCTAGAAAAAGGTTGCTGACTCTTACCAAGAAGCAATAACAAAAATCAAAAAACCAAGCAAGTCAAGAAAAACCTTTCCATCAGTGAGTGATGAAGGCTACAGTTCAGAGCAGCAGGATCCTTTCCAGGATCTTCTCTTTAAGGAAGAGAGAACAGGCCCACAGGAGAGTCAACTTTCACTAGGTGTTTATTACTTTCCAAGTGCTGTACATTACAAGTATTATTTCACTTAGCTCCTTGTTAAGGTGCTGGGTCTCCAGCTAGATAGCATATATTCCTTACCTTTAGTCCTGATATAATTCACTTAAGTCAAGCCCTGAGGAAAGTGTGTCAGTGGTACTAGATTGTGAGATAGGATCTCAGTATTGCCCTGGAACTCACAATTCTGCCTCAGCCTCTCAAATAATGGCATTATAGGCATGTGCAACCACCCCTGACTTAGTTAGACAGATTTATTCTTTATGTTGCTTGTTTTGATGATAAAAAACCAGTTTCCCAATTAGTTTTAAAGTGTCAGCTTGATGTAGTCTAGAGTGATCTGAGAAAGTCTCAGCTGGTAGCTGCCTCTATCACGATGGCCTGTGGGATTGTCTAGGGAAGCATTTTCTTGGTTGCTATTTGAGGCAGTAGAGCCCAGCCCCATTGTAGGCAGTAACATCTCTAGGGGCAAACCCTGGGTGTACAGGAAAACTAGCCAAGTAGAGTTTACAGAACAAGTGGTATTCTTCTGTGGTTTCTTCTTTGGTGACTGCTTTGATTTCCTGCCTGTGTTTCCCTCAATGATGAATTGTAACTTATAAGATGAATTACATCTTTGTTTGCTTGTTTGTTGTTTGGGGTTTTGTCACAGTGTTTATTATATCAACAAAAAAAATTCACTAGAACAAAAACAAGACAACAAGGGCTTCTTTTGGATCGTATTTGGATGGTGTAGCACATCATGGCACAGGTAGGTCGGGTAGCAGGGGTGGAAGGAACTGGTCACATTGCATTAACAATCAGGGACAAGAGAGATGCACAGTTTATGTCACGTTTTTTCTTTATTGTAGTCTCTTGAATCCCTGATCAAGAGATGCTAACACTGTAGTCTGTATGAGTCTTTCCTCCTAGGCTAAGTGCCACCGAAAACTCTCGAATAGACACAGCCAGAGATAGGCTTCTGGGTGATTCCAAACGGGGTCAAGATGACTATGACGATGGTCATGACAAAACATAGAGAAACGCTTAGATAACTCACCTGTGGTCATATAACTATTATAGTAAAGGGAGATGCTGGAATTTGAACCCACAAATATAATTTCAGACTCTAGAGACAACTGTTGAATTAAACAGAGGAAAGAACTTTTTCCAAGTCTCAGAAGCAGCAAATGTCAGAGCTTCAGTTGGGGGCATTTATGAAAACAAAGATTTTTTTTCCACCATTATGCTCCACGATCAGGCACTAAAAGGGTCTGTTTTGCATATCTTCCCAGAGCCTTGATTAAAAATACACTAGCAGCACACTTTTAGGTAGGACACGCGTCCCGTCGTGCCTACAACCAGTTCTTTGCCTGGTGAGTCACAGAGCTATGGATATTTCCTGCATATTTGTTTGGAAGTTAACCTAAAACTCTAAAGTAAAAGGGAAGCAGCTGGTACCTCCCCTTCCCTCCTCCTTATGGGAACCTGTTATGGCTCGAAAGGTAGAAATGACTCTTCCAGATCACGAAACTTGTAACTAACATTTTCGATTGGAATAGCTTAAGAGAACATATTGCAAGAATGACTGCTGGAATCAGGCTGATCTTTCAGAACTTTGTCAACATGTTCATAGCACAGCCTCTTTTTTTTTTTAATATTTTTATTTTCTAAATTCTTTGTTTACATTCCAAATGATTTCCCCTTTCCCGGATCCCCCCCTCCCCATATGTCCCATAAACCTTCTCTCTATCCCTTCTCCAATCACCTCCCTCCTTTTCCTTTGTCCTTATATTCCCTTCCCATGCTAGATCAATCCTTTCCAGGATCAGGACCCTCTCCATACTTCTTCATGGGAGTCATTTGTTATGTAATTTGTGCCTTGGGTATTCAGGGATTCTGGGCTAATTAATATCCACTTATCAGAGATATAGCACAGCCTCTTGATAATTGTAACCATATAGTTAGGATCCCAACATTGGATTAATTATCTCGATTCAATGCATACCTTCTAACATGAATCAATATTCCTGCTCTGATTTGGATGTCTGGATCCCTCCACATTTCATGTTGGAATAGAAGCTAAATTCAGGTGGTATTAAGATGAAGGCCTTATGAAGTATTAAGCCATAAGAATACCACCCTTGTGAGTAGAATCAATTCCCTCCGAAAGAGGCCTCTGAAAGCTGCCTGGCCCCTTCAGTCTTTCTGCCGTCTCAAGACAGAACATGAAGATGGCATTTCAGCAAGATGCAAGAGGAAGCCTTCACCAGATACTCAGTATCCTGGCACTCTTGATATTGAACTTCTTGACCTTAAGAACAGTCACAAATGAATTTCTATTTACAAACTACTGTGTTAGAGCAGCAAGTACAGACTAAGATACTCATCTTAGTCTGGGAGTCTTCTATCCTTGGGTCTTGATACCATCTGCCTCAAATATTTCCTCCTATGCGAAGATCTTCTCTACCTAAATGAGGGTACTCAAGACCATCCCACAGAGGAGAAGATTGTTGTCTGGGTAAGTAGGATTATCACCACATTCAGGTGGCTTATGAAAATGAAAAACCAGAGTAATCTATCTTTCCCTGATTGGTTCATATGCTTTTGTCCATATCAAAATTCTCCTCAAACTTCTGACACTCCCACCTGACCTGGCTACACATCTATATCTCTCCCCTTCTCTGTCCCTGGCTGACAGATAGCCCTCCTCCCAGGGATGATATGGGATGACACAGGGTGATAGAGTCCACCTGTATCATCAGAACATCTGACATCTCAGGGAGTTTCCACTGGCCGCTGTTACATCTGCTTTAGAAGAAAGGCCATCTGAGCAGAAGCAGCATCCTAAATATAAAGCACCAACAGGTCAATTGTCACAGAAATAGGAAGAGCAGCTAACTCAGGTTTTCACACATAGCTATTTAATCACAACATATCAAATAGACCCTCTTGCTGAATAGAAACTCAAACTGAAGACGGCGGAACAAAGGGCAAGCAGGCATACTCCACTCTGCTCCAAGCCTGCCCCAAATGAGACTTGCGATCTTTCCCATTGCAGCATGCGTAGATGCATAGGTAGAGTAATTTTAATACCAGCATCGAAGGCAGCCAGTTGACAGTTGCTTGGAGCCAGCTGAACCCCTTAAAATGCTTGGTGGTGAACCAAGCACACCTTTGATTATATGAAATTATATGCGAGCCACCAAAGAGAACGAACCAAACCATGAGTTGAGCAAAGGACAATTTAAATAGTATGAGCATTTCTGCTGCCAGCCCCCTAAGTTCTCATGCAAACCTTGTTAGAAGGGAAGAAACCTAATTCCCAGCATGTGTGCAGTGCTCATCTTCATGATTTCGCTCTCATTTCCCAGACACTGAGCCGTCTTTATTGCCAACATCAGTCAACATGGCCAATCACTGCTGATCACCAGAGCCAGGCAGAAATATCCAGGTTACACAATGAACATACTTTGTTATTGTTTCTTTTTTAAAAGGTTCTAATCCATTGTTACCCCATAATTTAAGACAGTGCATATGCAGATATTATTTTGTCCTGTATATATTACTGTAAAGTTCAGTCATATGGAAATACATATATCCTATGTACTGATGGTATCCTCAGGCTGATGTTATCAAACTGTGTATACTTCACTTTATATTCAGTTTCAATAACTCTCAAGATTACTCTGAAGAAATGTCATCACTTGGAACTTAAAAGTCAACCTCTCCATAAGCTAAGATCACTTGTATCATAGATGGCAATGCTATTTCCTGGGAGAAAATGACTTATCTAACACATACGCCCAAAATGTTACCTCATTTAGAAAATAGTAATAGAAAGCAAGAGATACAGAACAACTTACCAACATGAGATCTAGCAAAGGAATTAAAAATTTGTAGTTAACATATTGAAGTTACTTTTAAGATAATAAGGATGACTACGAATCCAGACTGCAATATAAATTTCTGAGATTAAAAACAATTCTAAATATTAGAGATGGTATAAAAATTTGGTGTCTAAAAATTGATCCTTCATCAGAATTAAAATTTTATAAAAATTATATCATTTATTTCACATTACAATAAATTTTCTCCTATCCACACTAGGTAGATGTTTGCTAAATATTTTAAAATATCACCTTGCTAGAAGTTAAAATTGTTAGGTTGTATCAGTTTGAGCTTGCTATATCACCTGTCATCATCAATTTATTCTGAATTAGACATTCCCATCATATTCAAGTCTTGCCCATCTTAAATATCAAACCAGACACCAACCAAAACCAAGAACAACCAAAACAAAGAAACAACAAAATCAAGCCCAAACAAATCATTTGTCCCACCACAACCAATGCCATATTGCCTCTCCTTCCTGGTTAAACTTAACTAAAGTCACTGTAATTCTGTTATCTGGTTAGTGTAGGGAGTTGGGAAGGCTAGGGATAAAAATGTTCAAATATGAAAGCAGGTCAAGAAAGGGAGACTGGGGGGGGGGTGCAAAAGAAGGGTTGAACAAAATGACATATGAAAAAGCTATATGGAAACCTGTGGCCTTGCAGCCCAAGGAAAATGTTAATCACAGGGCATAGTGTAGTATAATGACTTCTTTCTTTCTTTCTTTCTTTCTTTCTTTCTTTCTTTCTTTCTTTCTTTCTTTCTTTCTTTCTTTCTTTCTTTCTTTCTTTGTTTTTTTGTTATTGTTGTTGTTTTTGATTTTTTTGGATTTGTTTTTTTTGACACAGGGTTTCTCTGTATAGCCTTAGCTGTACTGGAACTCACTCTTTAGAAAAGGCTAGCCTCGAACTCAGAAATCCACCTGCCTCTGCCTCCCAGAGTACTGGGATTACAGGCATGTGCCACCACCGCACGGCTGTATAGTGACTTTTTAAAAATCACTGATATTCTTCATCTGAAATTTCTTTTTCTCTATTAGGATAAAGTTTTGGGTCTGCAGCACAGATGATGTCTGG
Organism: Apodemus sylvaticus; assembly: GCF_947179515.1. Taxonomy (NCBI): domain Eukaryota; kingdom Metazoa; phylum Chordata; class Mammalia; order Rodentia; family Muridae; genus Apodemus; species Apodemus sylvaticus. Next base: position 72,607,403 of record NC_067484.1, read on the forward strand.
CTAGCTCACCAATTCCATCCATTGCCTACTTGAGGATGCAACTAGAGACTACCTGTCCTTTCCTCTTTGTTTCCTTGGTGGGGTTAAGCCTACTCTTACTTTAAAATTCTCCAGTTGTGCTTCTCTCTATGGAAATTTACTCTTCAAAGATTTCCTAATTCACCTTTCACCTCTCTGCCCCACCATGATGGCTTCTAAGGCCCCTGCCCTACGCTGACATCATGTCTCTGCCCCATCATGGTGGTTTCTCAAGCTCCTGGCCTGTACTGACATCATACACCACTGAAACTACTCACCACACTTGGGTTGGCTCATGGAATGTCTTCACAAGACTCCATGCAGGAAAAGACTATGTGTCTCTATCTTTTTCTCCTTTACTGCTTTATATGTTCAAATCTAGTATAAAGGTTCAGGAGAGACACATACAAGGCATACAGTGTGTGTGTGTGTGTGTGTGTGTGTGTGTGTGTGTGTGTGTAATATCTAAAATCTATAAAAGAAATACATATTTGATTACAGGATTTAAAAATATTTTTAAATAAATTAATAGAAACAAAGTCTAGGAAAATATTTTCAATATGTATTTCAGATAAAAATTTAACATATGGAGTCAGTGATATGGCTCAGTAGTAAGTTCACTAGCTGCTCTACTAGAGGACCCTGATCTGGTTTCTAGCACCCACATGGGGACTTCTGTCTATTATTATAGTTCCTGGGAATCCAATTTCAGCTTCTGTGGGTATCAGACACAGATGTGGTACACTTAAACACATTCAAGAAAAACACCAACAGAATAAAATAAATTTAAAGCTTTGACACAGGGAATTGGATTGATTATTTAATACTGCAATAACTATAGTACTAAGAAATGACTCCTAAAGTGATCAACTTAAAGTAATTTATATACACTATCTCAAGGTTCATGTGGTCAGAATACAGGCACAGATTAGCAGGTTTCTTTGTTTGGGGATTTCTCAAAAAACTGTAATCAAGGTATCAACGAGGTATTGTTCTTTTCTGAAGACTTTAGTAAGGAGGAATCTACTTCTAGGTCACATGGAATCAAGTGACCATCCCTATGGTATTGCCAGGATAAGGGCTTATATTTGCAGGATGTTTAATTGGGCCACATAATTCCTTACTAAGGAACTCTCTTCACATAAACATATAAGAAAAGCCACAGCAAGAACACTGAGTAAACAGAAGTCATGTCTTTTGTAACCTAATAATATCAGAAAAATCTGACGACTTTAACAATATACTCATCTATAGAGGTAAGTCACTAACTAGGTCCATCACACACCCAGCAGTGGACTATCAAGACATAGAAAGCCATTTCAAAAGGCTGTGTGCCACATTAGCATACAAAATGCTTTTACAATTTTGTTATAAAGTGAAACACATATGAATGTGAAGATCAGAATAGGCAATGCTTGAGAGCAGATAAAGCGACCGTGCTCTACATGAGAAGGAAGAGTCTCGCCTCCAGTGGGTCTCATAACTTTTATGTGACACTCAGACTGATTTATAAAGATGAGAATGTGGTGCATGCATTGTTAATGAAAGGGAGTGCTATAGTCATTTGGAAGGTGATTTGTTAATGTCAATTAAAAATAGACATTATAGAGCTGAGGAGATGACTCAGAACATAAAAATACCAGCAGCCGAAGCCAGATGACCTGAGGTTGATCTTTTGAACCCATATCAAAAATTGTTTTTGATCCCAAATTCCATCCCAGGAACTCACATAGAAAGTCAAACTTAATGATACTCATATAATTCTAGCACTCCTACTACAAGATAGGAGGCAGAGGTAGGAGAATTCCTCTAGATGGATATCCTGGAGTACATTGTATAGCAGAAACAAGAAATCCTGTCTCAACAAGGCAAAAGTAAGAAATGACTCTTGAAAGCTGTCCTCTGACCTCTATATGTGTACTGTGGCACATACATGCTATGACATAGCATACATTTGCATTCATCACCCATACACATGTATATGCATGAATAAATATACAAATAAATATTTAAAAATAGAAATATGGATTGTCTTTGATTTTAAATGTGATTCAACAAGTTAAAACCAACCACACATGTACTTATTGTTTTGTTTCAGAGGACAAACCAAAACAACATATGCTGGAGATCTAGAGAGATGACTCAGTGGGTAAAGTACTTGTGAACAAACCTAAGGACCTGAGTTTGTCTCTCCAGGACCCACATAAGAAACATGACACACAAATGCCTATAATCCCAACATGGAGACAAACAAGAGAATCTCTGAAGGCTACTGATTAGTTAGCCAATCAATGAGCTCCAGGTTCCATGAGAGATTGCCTCAAAATGAGGTGGAGGGCTGGAGAGAAAGATCAGCGTTTGAGAGCACTGGTTGCTTTTCCAGAGGACCTGAGTTTGATTCTCAGCACATACATGGCAACTCACAACTGTCTATAACTCCAGTCCCAGGGGATCCAGTGTCTTCTTCTGGTCCTCTTGGGCAGATAGCACACACATGGTACACAGGCAACATGCAGGTAAATATAAACACAATATAAAATAGAGAAATATAACTACATTATCTTAAAAAAATAAAATAAGATGGTACCATCTGCAGTGGGCTGGGCCAAACAATGCCAATCATTAATCAAGCAAATGCCTCACATATTTGCCTATAGCCAATTAAGGCATTTTCTCAGTTGAGGTTCATTCTCCACAGATGACTCTAGCTTATGCCAAGTTGACAGAAAACCAACCAGATCTCCCAGGGAGAAAACAAAAGCGATAGCCATGGAGAAAAACAAGCACATCAAAATAAAGATGTCACACATGTTAGCTACAAGTATAAGTAAAGGTGTGTATTTATGCATAGTTATACATAGAACAAAAAGTTTTAATAAAATTAATAGTTTAATTCTCCCTGAGCTCTGCCGAATGATTGGCTGTGGATCTCTGCATCTTTTTTCATCTACTGCTGGGTGGAGCCTCTCAGGAGACAGTTATGCTAGACTCCAGTCTGCAAGCATAACAGTCTCATTAATAGTGTCAGGGACTGATTTTTACCTATGGGATGGGTCTCAAGTTGGACCAGTCATTGGTTGGCCACTCCTTTCATCTCTTCTTCATCTTTGTCCCTGCACGTCTTGAAGGCTGGACACATTTGGAATCAAAAGTTTTGTGGATGGTTTGGTATCCTTATCCCACCACTAGGAGTCCAACCAAATATTAGGTGGAGCTCAGGGAGTCTTGCGGAAGAGTTGGGAGAAGAATTGGAGGACCCAAAGGGAATTAAGGCTTCTTCAAGAAGACTGTCAATTAACCTGGACTTTTAGGGGTTCCCAGAGATGGAGCCACCAACCAAAGAGCAAGCACGGGCTGCACCTGGGCACTCTCTCTCTCTCTGCATATATGTAGCAGATGTGCAACTTGGTCACAACAACTGCAGTGGGAGCTAACCCTGACTCAACTCTTTTGCCTGCTACTGGATCCCATTTTTCTAACTGTGCTGCCTTGTCTAGCCCCAGTGGGAGAAGAGAGGATGGTCCTAGTCCAGTAGTGACTTGATTTGGCAGGGTGAGTTGATACCCTGAGAAGGGCCTCCCTCTTCTCAGAAGAGAAGAGAAGGGGCTTGGGAAAGGACTGTGTTGGGGGACTGGGAGGAGCTGAGGCAGGGGTGCTGAGACCAGGATTGTCTTAGGCTTTCCATTGCTATGAAGAGGCACCATGACCAAGACAACTCTTATAAAGGGAACTGGGACTGGCTTACAGTTTCAGTGGTTTAATCCATTATCTTCATAGCAAGGAGAATGGCAGCATACAGGCAGACATGGTGCTGGAGAAGGAACGGAGGTTTCTGCATCTTGATTCAAAGGCAACCAGGAGACAATGGCATCCTCAGGCGCTAGGAAAAAGCTGTCTTCTGCAATGGGGAGAGCCTGAGCATAGGAAGAGCCCTCTAAAACCCACCCTCACAGTGTCACACTTTCTCCAACAGAGACAAACCTCCTAACAATACCACTCCCTATGGGTCAAGCATATTCATACCACCACACAGCTGTCAAGTGAATGCATAAATTAATAAAAGATAGATTAGTTCTCTATTAAGTCATCTGAAGGAATCCCATATGTATCAGCCCTGTATTAAAATCTACTTTGAAAATTGATTAACGGTAAGACACAGTTCATGCAAGATTACACGTGAGTAGAGATGTATGAGAAAGCACGCAATAACTTTTAAACATTGGTTGCTTGTGATGAGCTAGAGGAAGAGGTAACTGGCTATGATGTGGAGTGAACAATGAAATAAGCAAAGCAAAACCAAACATTTTATTGCTAATGAAATTGAATATAATAAAAACAGACTATTCTGCCCACATAACAAGACAGTTAGTTATACATGCATATCCACACATGAAGCATTGCAGAGGAGGAAAGTGAACTGAAATGTTCACAGTTCTTATGGTAAAAGTGGAAGTCTAAGTAATTGCCGCTTTCTTCCTATGACTTTATGTATTGATTTAATTTTATCTTTGAATTTATTTTTAACTCATCTTTTATAAGAGTGCTAGAATTGTACACATTGCTTTGGTACCATGTAATGTTTCCATATATGGAGACATTGTGTAATGTTTCCATATATGGAGACATTGTGTAATGTTTCCATATATGGAGACATTGTGTAATGTTTCCATATATGGAGACATTGTGTAATGCTTAAGCCAAGCTGAACACACCTGTCTCCTTCATCATTTAACTATTTCTTTCAAAATTTTCATTTTCTCTGGGTTTTCAAAGTGTGCTATACATTATTGTTATACAGAGTCAGTCTCACACCAGCTATTTCCTAGTCATCATGGATACTTTTTCCCATCTCTCCCTGCTCTTCCTCTTACCAGTGTCTGGTGACCATGTACACAGTACCACTTATCTTTCTGGGTAGGCTCATTTCATTTAACATGTTGACTTTCAACTCCTTTCACATTGTTGCAAACAACAATCTCATTCCTTTTATGTTCAAATAGTATCCCATCATGCTTTGCACCATATTTTTTTTTATCCACCAATCAGTTGATAGGCATTTAGTTTATTTCCCTTTCTTTTATGTGGTTTCAAATGAAAGTGCATATGTGGTGTTGATCCTCTGGTTGATCATACTTTGGACAGTGAAAATGCTAGATCATATGGTTCACCTATTTAAAATCTTTTGATGTCTGTGTATACTGACCATTTCAAATTCATGCTACTTCAGGTTTGCTTGATATTGAGTTTTGTAGTTTCTTGTGTATTGTAGATACAAATCTTTAGGCAGACCTGGTTTATATGTCTAATTAACTGTCTTTGCTCTGTAGAAGGTTTTTATGTAATCTGATTTGTCTGTCTGTGGTTTTGTTTCCTGTGCTTTTCATGTGTTGTCCAAAATGATCTCTGCCCACCCCAACATCTTGAATCGTGTCCCTGTGTTTTGTCTCACATTTTAGCCTTTAAATGAATTTTAATTTCTCTTTGTAACTGGAAAGAGTTAGGAGTCTGGTTCTATCTTTCTGCATTTGACTACCCAATATCCCATCATCATCACTTAATGAAACAAATGTACTTTATCCAATTCATGTGCTTAGCATGTTTGTCAAAAGTAGTCGGTTGAAGACATGTAAATTGACTTCTGGGTTCTCTATTATTTTTTCCATTGCTCTATGTGCTGGAGTTTATGCTGCTATTATGTTGTTTGGATTGTTACACCTCTGTACTCTGTTTTGTTAGGCAATACAATGTCTCAAATGGTTCTGACGACTCAGGGTTTTTGTGGTTTTAAATACGTTTCAGGATTACTCTTTCTGTCCCAGTGAAAAATGTTATTGACAGAAGTTACATTGATTTGTTTATTTTTAGGGTTTTTTAAATTATTATATATATATGTGCATGAGAGAGTACACATATGTGCATGAGAGAGTACACATATGTGCATGGTTTGTACACATGAGTGCATTGACTACAGTGTCAATGGAGATCAGGAGAAGGTTTTGAATACCTTGGAAATAGAGTTAACAAGTATTTGCTAGTCACCAGATGTGGGTTCTGGTACCCATTTTCACGAACTTTTAAGAGGAGTACATACATTTAACTACTGAGCTATCTCTCCAGCCCTGGTGTGCTAATTAGCTTTATGCCAACCATACACAAGCCAGAGCCATTTCAAAAGAGTGCATTTAAACTGAGCAATGGTTTCTACAAGATTGGCCTATGGGCAAACCTGTGGTGCATTTTCTTAATTGATAATTGATGTGAGAGAATCCAGTCTACTGTGAGAGGAACCACCTCAAGTCTGGGGATCCTGAGTTATATCAGAAAGCAGGATGAAGAACTCATGAATGAGAAAGTCAGTCAGTAAGCAGCATTTCTCCATGGCCTTTGTACCAGTTCCTAACTCTAGGTTTCTGCCTTTACTTCCCTAAGTGAGGATCTGGAAGTAAGATGACATAAGCCCTTTCCTCTCAATGTTGTTTTTAGTCATGATGTTCTATCACAGCAATAGAAACTCTAAGACAGAAGCTGGCTCCAGGGTCATGGTGTATTTTCGTGAGCTGGCTATATGTTTTAGGATGATTGCAGTGGTATTTGAACTTTGGCCTGGAAAAACCATTGCATACCCAGAACTTACATGATAAGCATGCTTAAGAGCAGTGGAGATGATAGTGCCTGGCTTATGATGTGTCAGAGGGAAGTTTCAAGAGTCCTTTAAAAGGTTTCAGGGATGTTGGTATTTTGAGTTAAGAACAACTAAAGTAAAAACTCTGTTTTATTGGAACAGTGGATATTGATCAGCTGGGGCTGAAGAGTTATCCACGATTAAGAGAATTGCAGACCATTTTCCTTCATGAACATTGATGGAGAAATACTCAGTAAAATACTTACAGACTGAAATCAAAACACACATCAAAAAGATCACCCACCATTACCAAGAAGGCTTCATCCCAGAGATGCAGGGATGGTTCAACACACAAAAATCTGTCAATGAAAGCCACCACATAAACAAAGATCATCTCATTAGATGCTAAAAAGGCCTTTGACAAAATCTAACACCCCTGTGTGTTAAAAGTTTTGGAGAGTTGGGATACAAGGTTCATACCTAAACACAATAACAATATACGGCAAGACAATAGCCAATACTGAGTTAAATGGAGAGAAAATTAAAGCAATTCAACTAAAATCAGAATAAAACAAAGCTTTCCACTCTATTCAAATCAACACAATAAAGCACTTGAAGGTCTAGGTAGAGCATTAAGACAACCAAAGATCAAGGGGATAACAATTGGAAGGAAGAAGTCAACGTATTACTATTTGCAGATGATATGATAGTATACATGAGTGACACAAAAAATTCTACCAGGGAACTTTTACATCTGGTAAACACCTTTGGTGAAGAGGCAGGGTACAAGATTAACTAAAAAAAATCACTATCCGAGAATAGAGGGCTGCGGCTGCGGCGGCGGTGGCGGTAGCAGTGGCTGCTCCAGCTGAAGGGCCATCAGCGGTGGAACCAAGGCGACACAGGGTCCAGTTAGGCCCTGCGCCCACGACCACTGACCTTCGCTGACCAGCCGGGCGGCAAGCAGCTGCGGTTCTGCGGAGCCTTTCGCTGCACGGAAGCCACTTCAGAACTCGGCTTCCCGCCAGTCAGGAGAGACTCACCTCCATCTTGATCCCGGGCTCCAGAGATCGGTCAGACTGAGGTACACAAACATAATCCTAGGCCCAACACCACAGGGGTCTGAGCCAGACGGGCGTTGGCCTGCACCCAGGCCCTGGGCTGTTCGAGTGGCCATCGGGGCGCCAACCCAGCCAGGAGTTTTTTTTGCCCCGGCCGGCGCACGCGCCGCCATTTTGCCTACAGGAGCCAGAGTGCTCGGGAGGGCAGAGACTGCTAACAAGCGTAGCCTGAGGCTAACAAAACGGGGGGTCTAGGCCCCAAAAGGCACAGGACTGACCCCAAGAACTGGGCGGCTTGGTGGGCCATCTGTGTGTCAACCCGCCCAGGAGGTTATTAGCACAACAGACTCTCCCTGTGCTTTCGGGGAGCGCGGACGCGCACGCCCGCCATCCGGGTCACCTGGCGGACCCAAATAACAGTCATAGCCCTAGGGGAACTTTGCTCGGACCTTGGCCTCCCAGGCGTTTGCCTGGACTCAGGGCCCGGGCGACAAGGCTAACCTAGTGTGCGCCAGCCCGGTTGGGGAAATCGGCTGCCCAGCGGAGTGAGCGGAACACAGGGGAGGTCACAGCAACATACACCTTCGGAACTCCCTGGGGGTGCACACGGGTTCCATCTGGCCCACAGACACAATCTGGGGCAAGGCCTCAGGCAGAAGCCCTCAGGTCAACTCTCTCCGCTTCAGATCAGCCTGGGTGGCCGCCACATCTCCAGGTCCCTCAAGAGGCTAGTGGGGGCTTCCGGGCGGCCAGCTGGGAGAAGTCGGTGTGCTCCAATAAATCCTGCGGGCCCCAGCGGGAGCCTTCAGGTGCCTGCTTCGGGATCTGAACAGCCTGGACAACAGCACCCTGTCTACAGGCAGTGCAGAGTGTAAGCTGTGCACCAGAGGCCAACGGGGAAGGGGCAGCTTGCACTGGTGAGTCCAGCACTGACAAGACCAAGTAACACCAGTGAGAGCTAGATGGCAAAAGGCAAACGCAGGAACGTCACTAACAGAAATCAAGGCAATATGGCAACATCTGAACCAAATTCTCCTCTTCCAGCAAGTCCTGGATACCCCATCACACCAGTAAAACAAGATTTGGATTTAAAATCACTGGTCATGATGCTGGTACAGGAACACATGAAGGACATTCAGGAGAAAATGGATCAAAAGTTAGAAGCCCTTGCAAGGGAAACACAAAAATCATTGAAAGAAATCCAGGAGAATACAAAAGCCAACAAGGAGGAAATGCAAAAAACACTTAAAGAAATACAGGAGAACTTTGGTCAACAGGCTGAGGTCATGAAAGACGAAACACAAAAATCTCTTAAAGAAATACAGGAGAACTTTGGTCAACAGGCTGAGGTCATGAAAGAAAAAACACAAAAATCTCTTAAAGAATTACAGGAAAGCACAAACAAGCAAGTGAAGGAGCTAAGCAAAACCATCCAGGATCTAAAAACAGAAGTAGAAACAACTAAGAAAACTCAAAAGGAGACACCTTTGGAGATAGAAAGCCTTGGGAAGAAATCAGGGGACAGAGATACAAATATCAACAACAGAATACAAGAAATAGAAGAAAGAATCTCAGATGCTGAAGATTCCATAGAAACCATGGACCCAACATTTAAAGAAAATGCAAAATGCAAAAAGCTTGTAACCCAAAATATCCAGGAAATCCAGGACACAATGAGAAGACCAAACCTAAGGATTATAGGCATAGATGAGAGTGAAGATTTACAACTTAAAGGGCCAGCAAATATCTTCAATAAAATTATGGAAGAAAACTTCCCTAACCTAAAGAGAGAGATGCCCATGAATATACAAGAAGCCTACAGAACTCCAAACAGACTGGACCAGAACAGAAATACTTCCCGTCACATAATAATCAAAACACCAAATGTTCTAAACAAAGAAAGAATATTAAAGGCAGTAAGAGAAAAAGGCCAAGTAACATATAAAGGAAGACCTATCAGAATCACAGCAGACTTTTCACCTGAGACTATGAAGGCTAGAAGGTCCTGGGCAGATCTCATGCAGACTCTAAGAGAACACAAATGCCAACCAAAACTACTATATCCAGCAAAACTCTCAATTACCATGGATGTAGAAACTAAGATATTTCACGACAAAACCAAGTTCACCCAATATCTATCCACAAACCCAGCCCTAAAAAGGATAATAGGAGGACAACACCAATACAAGGAGGGAAACTTCACCCTGAAAAAAGCAAGATAGTAACCTTTCATCAAACCCAAAAGAAGTTAAGCAATCAAATTTAAAAAATAACGTCAAAAATGATAGGAAGTAACAATCACTATTCCTTAATATCTCTTAACATCAATGGACTCAATGCCCCAATAAAAAGACACAGACGAACTGACTGGATACGTAAACAGGACCCTACATTTTGCTGCTTACAGGAAACACACCTCAGGGTCAAAGACAAACACTACCTTAGAGTAAAAGGCTGGAAGACAATTTTACAAGCAAATGGTCTCAGGAAACAAGCTGGAGTAGCCATTTTAATATCAGATAAAATTGACTTTCAACCCAAAGTCATCAAAAGAAACTCTGAGGGACACTTCTTGCTGGTCAAAGGAAAAATACAACAAGAAGAACTCTCAATCCTGAACATCTATGCTCCAAATGCAAGGGCACCCTCTTTCATAAAAGAAACTTTATTAAAACTCAAAGCACACATTGCACCTAACACAATAATTGTGGGTGACTTCAACACTGCACTTTCCTCAATGGACCGATCAGGAAAACAGAAACTAAACAAGGACACAATGAAACTAATTGAAGCTTTGGACCAATTAGATTTAACTGATATATATAGAACATTCTATCCTAAAACAAAAGAATATACCTTTTTTTCAGCACCTCATGGTACCTTCTCCAAAATCGACCATATAATTGGTCACAAGACAGACCTCAACAAATATAAGAAGATAGAACTAATCCCATGCCTCCTATCTGATCACTATGGAATAAAAGTGGTCTTCAATAGCAACAGAAACAACAGAAAACCCACATACACGTGGAAATTGAACAATACTCTACTCAATGATACCTTGGTCAAGGAAGAAATAAAGAAAGAAATTAAAGACCTTTTAGAACACAATGAAAATGAAAACACAACATACCCAAATCTATGGGACACAATGAAAGCAGTGCTAAGAGGAAAACTCATAGCCCTGAGTGCCTCCAAAAAGAAAATGGAGAGAGCATACATTACCAACTTAATGACACACCTGAAAGCCCTAGAACAAAAAGAAGCTATTTCACCCAGGAGGAGTAGAAGGCAGGAAATCATCAAACTCAGGGCCGAAATCAATCAAGTAGAAACAAAGAGAACCATACAAAAAATCAACAAAACCAGGAGCTGGTTCTTTGAGAAAATCAACAAGATAGATAAACCCTTAGCCAGACTGACCAAAGGGCACAGAGAAAGTATCCAAATTAACAAACTTAGAAATGAAAAGGGAGACATAACAACGGAAACTGAGGAAATCCAAAAAATCATCAGATCCTACTACAAGAGCCTGTACTCAACACAACTGGAGAATCTGGAGGAAATGGACAATTTCCTTGACAGATACCAAATACCAAAATTAAATCAGGACCAACTAGACCATCTGAACAGTCCCATAAAGCCTAAAGAAATAGAAGGAGTCATAGAAAGTCTTCCAACCAAAAAAAGCACAGGACCAGATGGTTTCAGTGCAGAATTCTACCAGACCTTCAAAGAAGAGTTAACACCAATACTCTTCAAACTATTCCACAAAATAGAAACAGAAGGAACACTACCCAATTCCTTCTACGAAGCCACAATTACGCTGATACCAAAGCCACACAAAGATCCAACAAAGAAAGAGAACTTCAGACCAATTTCCCTTATGAACATCGATGCAAAAATACTCAATAAAATTCTTGCCAACCGAATCCAAGAACACATCAAAACGATCATCCACCATGATCAAGTAGGCTTTATCCCGGGAATGCAGGGTTGGTTCAATATACGGAAATCCATCAATACAATCCACTACATAAACAAACTCAAAGAACAAAACCACATGGTCATTTCATTGGATGCTGAAAAAGCATTTGACAAAATTCAGCATCCTTTCATGCTTAAAGTCTTGGAAAGAACAGGAATTCAAGGCCCATACCTAAACATAGTAAAAGCAATATACAGCAAACCGGTAGCCAGCATCAAACTAAACGGAGAGAAACTTGAAGCAATCCCACTGAAATCAGGGACCAGACAAGGCTGCCCCCTTTCTCCTTATCTTTTCAATATTGTACTTGAGGTACTAGCTCGGGCAATTCGACAACATAAGGAGGTCAAAGGGATACAAATTGGAAAGGAGGAAGTCAAACTATCATTATTTGCAGACGACATGATCGTCTACCTAAGTGACCCAAAGAACTCCACTAGAGAGCTCCTACAGCTGATAAACAACTTCAGCAAAGTGGCAGGTTACAAAATCAACTCAAGCAAATCAGTGGCCTTCCTATACTCAAAGGATAAGCAGGCTGAGAAAGAAATTAGGGAAATGACCCCCTTCACAATAGCCACAAACAGTATAAAGTATCTTGGGGTGACTCTTACCAAACATGCGAAAGATCTGTATGACAAGAACTTCAAGACTCTGAAGAAGGAAATGGAAGAAGACCTCAAAAAATGGGAAAACCTCCCATGCTCATGGATCGGTAGAATCAATATAGTTAAAATGGCCATTTTGCCAAAAGCAATATACAGATTCAATGCAATACCCATCAAAATCCCAACTCAATTCTTCACAGAGTTAGAAAGAGCAATTATCAAATTCATCTGGAACAACAAAAAACCCAGGATAGCTAAAACTATTCTCAGCAACAAAAGAAAATCTGGGGGAATCAGTATCCCTGACCTCAAGCAATACTACAGAGCAATAGTGTTAAAAACTGCGTGGTATTGGTACAGTGACAGGCAGGAGGATCAATGGAACAGGATTGAAGATCCAGAAATGAACCCACACACCTATGGCCACTTGATCCTCGACAAAGAGGCTGAAAACATCCAATGGAAAAAAGATAGCCTTTTCAACAAATGGTGCTGGCTCAACTGGAGGTCAGCATGCAGAAGAATGCGAATTGATTCATCCTTGTCTCCTTGTACTAAGCTCAAATCCAAATGGATCAAGGACCTCCACATAAAGCCAGACACTCTGAAGCTAATAGAAAAGAAACTGGGGAAGACCCTTGAGGACATCGGTACAGGGAGAAAGTTTCTGAACAGAACACCAATAGCGTATGCTCTAAGAGCAAGAATTGACAAATGGGACCTCATAAAATTACAAAGTTTCTGTAAGGCAAAGGACACCATCAAGAGGACAGATCGGCAACCAACAAATTGGGAAAAGATCTTCACCAATCCTACATCAGATAGAGGGCTAATATCCAATATATATAAAGAACTCAAGAAGTTAGACTCCAGAAAACCGAACAACCCTATTAAAAAATGGGGTACAGAGTTAAACAAAGAATTCTCACCTGAAGAACTTCGGATGGCGGAGAAGCATCTTAAAAAATGCTCAACTTCATTAGTCATTAGGGAAATGCAAATCAAAACAACCCTAAGATTTCATCTTACACCAGTCAGAATGGCTAAGATTAAAAATTCAGGAGACAGCAGGTGTTGGAGAGGGTGCGGAGAAAGAGGAACACTCCTCCACTGCTGGTGGGGTTGCAAATTGGTACAACCACTCTGGAAAGCAGTCTGGCGGTTCCTCCGAAAACTGGGCACCTCACTTCCAGAAGATCCTGCTATACCACTCCTGGGCATATACCCAGAGGATTCCCCACCATGTAATAAGGATACATGCTCTACTATGTTCATAGCAGCCCTATTTATAATTGCCAGATGCTGGAAAGAACCCAGGTATCCCTCAACAGAAGAGTGGATACAAAAAATGTGGTATATCTACACAATGGAGTACTATTCAGCCATTAGAAACAATGAATTCATGAAATTCTTAGGCAAATGGATGGAGCTAGAGAACATCATACTAAGTGAGGTAACCCAGACTCAAAAGGTGAATCATGGTATGCACTCACTAATAAGTGGTTATTAACCTAGAAAACTGGAATACCCAAAACATAATCCACACATCAAATGAGATACAAGAAGAAAGCAGGAGTGGTCCCTGGTTCTGGAAAGACTCAGTGAAACAGTATTTGGCAAAACCAGAACGGGGAACTGGGAAGGGGTGGGAGGGAGGACAGGGGAAGAGAAGGGGGCTTACGGGACTTTCGGGGAGTGGGGGAGGGGGCTAGAAAAGGGGAAATCATTTGAAATGTAAATAAATTATATCGAATAAAAAAAAAGACAAAAAAAAAAAGAACAAGCCAGAAAAAACAAATCACTATCCTACTATATACAAACAACAATTGGTCTGAGAAAGGAATTGGGGAAGCAATACCCTTCACAATAGCCACAAATAATATTAAATATCTTGGTGTACCTCTAACAAAGCAAGTGAGAGATCTGTATGACAGGAACCTCAATCATTGGAGAAAGAAATTGAAGAAGATATCAGAAGATAAAAAAGATCTCCCATGTTCATGGATCAATAGGTTTAATAGTAAAAATCACCATCCTACCAAAAGTAATCTACAGATTCAATGCAATTCCCATCAAAATTCCAACACACCTCTTTACATACCTTGAAAAAATACTCAACTTATATATGAAACAACTCAGGATAGCTAAGATAATCCTGTACAATAAAAGAACTCTGAAGCTATCACCATTTCTGAGTACAAGCGATACTACATAACTATAGTGATTAAAAACTGCATCATAAGCTGAGTGGTGATGGCGCACGCCTGTAATCCCAGCACTTGGGAGGCAGAGGCAGGCGGATTTCAGAGTTTGAGGCTAGCCTGGTCTACAGAGTGAGTTCCAGGACAGCCAGGGCTATACAGAGAAACCCTGTCTAAAAAAACAAAACAACAAACAAACAAACAAAAAAAACCCTGCATCCTATTGGTATAAACAAATAGGCTGATCTGTGGAATTAAATAGAAGACCCAAATGTGATTCCATACACACATGGAAAGCATCATCAACAAAATGGTGCTGGTCCAACTCTATGGCTGCATGTAGAAGAATGCGAATTGGCCCATATCTATCACCCTGCACAAAACTCAAGTCCAAGTGGATCAAAAACCTCAATATAAAACACTGAGCATAAGAGAAGAGAAAGTGAGGAAATACCTTGTACTCTTTGACAAAGAAAAGGCTTCCTGAAGAGAACACTGCTATCACAAGCATTAAGAATAACAATTTATAAATGGGATTTCATGAAACTGAAAACCTTCTCTAAGTCAAGGGACACTGTCAATAGGACAAAACAGCAGCCCACATTATGGTAAAAGATCTTCACCAGCTCTACCTCTTGCAGAAGACTAATATCCAAAACATAAAGAACTCAGGAAACTGGAGATCAACAAACAAAATAACACAATTTAAAAATAGAGTACATGTAGGCTTAGATCTTTCTGTAGGCCTACTTTATTTAGGGTTCTTCAACTCTTCAACCTCTCTTCTAGCCCACTAACCAGAAGTGTGGGGAAAAGAAGCTTTATAGGAAAAAGGGTTTGTGGACCTGTTTAGAAGTGGTTCCTTGGGGGTGATTCTACTCTTCCTTATCAGGATATCAGCAGTTCAGTCCAACAGCAAACAGTAGCTCAATCCAGAAGAGACCTTAAGGTGCCACCGAATTGGCACGAGTCAGTGGAAGCATCAAGATTCAGCCAGAATACCACAAGAAGATTTTTGGCATATTTCATTTTATGAAGTAAAGACCAGCTAAGACCAGGGAAGTGTTGCATGGCTAATGATGCAAGAACATCCTCTCACTGTATATGGGGGTCCATTTATACTCTTTCCAACCATCATGCTTCCTCTCAAACATCCACTCCAGCAAAATATCACATGCCCTCTCTCATGTCTGCTTCAGCAAAACATCCTTTCACAAAATAGCTTCCAGAAAAACGTCACAGGACACACCTGAGTTTCCAAAGAAACCTCAAAAGGCTTAGAAACACTTAATGTTTAAAATCCTTAGCTATCGGGAAAAGGAAAATCAAAATGACTCTGAGATTCCATATTACACTTGTCAGAATGCCTAAGGGAGAAAACACAGTGGTAACTCATGCTGGAGAGGGTGTGGAACAAGGGAAACACTCCTCCATTGCTGGTTGGGAGTACAAATCTGTACAGCCACTTTAGAAATCAAATATATCAGTTTCTCAGAAAATTCGGGATCTAGCTCCCTAAAGACCCAGCTATACCACTCCTGGGAATTTACTCAAAGGATGCTTCATCCTACCACAAAGACTCTATGTGTTCATAGATGCTTTATTCATAATAGCAAGAAACCAAAAACAACCTAGATGTCCCTCAACCAAAGAATGGATAAAGAAAATGTGTTATATTTATATAATGGAATATTACTCAGCTATTTAAAAATGACATCGTGAAATTTTCAGGCAAATGGATATAACTAGAAAAAAAATCCTGAGTGGGGTAACCCAGACCCAGAAAGACAAATACAGTATTACGGGAGTACTGGGAGAAATGACTGGAATTGGAGGCTATGTGGAAACCTAGTGAAATGGGAAATCCTTGGAATCTGTGAGGACCACCCTAGTGAAGACTCCTAGTGATGGGGTGTGTGGACCCTGAACCAGCCATCTCCTGTAGGTGAAGCTTTCAGTGAAGGGACTGGGACACCAACCCAGCCACAAAACCTTCAATCGACAATTTGTCCTTCCTGCAAGATGCACTGGCTGGGGGTGGGGCAGTATTGATAGAACCTGTAGGAATGGCCAACCAATGACTGGTACAACTTGAGACCTATACTATGAGAGGGAGCCCATATCTGAGATTGCCTGGATGGCCAAGAGCCATATGCTGGATAGCCCAGAAACCTAGGATAGAACTAAACAGGATTGGCAACAACAACAACAACAACAACAAAAAGGCAATGAAATGATTCCTAATGATTCTCTGCTATTCTTAGACAGAAGGCTAACATAATCAACAGAGAGGCCTCATCCAGCAACTGATAGGAGCAGAGGCCCACAGCCAAATATTAGGCAGAGCTCGGAGAATCCTGTGGAAGAGGTGGAGGAAGGATTGTATGAGCCAGAGGGATGGAGAACCAGAAGAAAAGAGGCCATAGAATCAATCAACCTGGGCTTGTAGGGACTCAGAGACTGAACTGACAATCAGGAAGTCTGTAGAGGTCAGACCTAGGTCCTCTGGATTGTGTCACTCGGTGCTCTTGTAGGACTCATAAGAGTGGAAGCAGGGACTGTCTTTGACTCTTTTGCCTAATTTTGAGGTCCTTTTCCTACTCCTGGGTTGCCTCATTCAGCCTTAATACAGGAATGGTGTCTAGTCTAATTGTAACTTCTTATGTCGTGTTTGGTTAATATTCTGAGAAGCTTCCTCTTTTCTGAAGGGAAATCAACGAAGAGTGGATCTAAGGACTAGAGGGAGGGGAAACTTCCCTTGGGATGTCATACAAGAGAGAAGAATAAATAAAAAAAGAAAAATACAAGAGACAAGCATTATTGCGTTCCCTCAGGGTCAGGCACACAGAAGCTGTGGTATAGAGGGGCCAAAGGTTGTAGCCTATGCTGGCAGCTGAACTTGGTTGGTAGTGTAAAAGTCACTCAGGTGTCACTTGTCTTAACATCATGAGCAGCTGGGGTGTGGTCTCATGTGGCAGGTCTGGAGACCAGGAAGCTATTGATGAAGATGAAACTTCCATTGCTGTAGAAGGCCCAGCATCGAAGGGACTGTGGTGCGAAGTTGAGACTTGGCAGCATATGGCAAGAGCAAAGTCTTTAAAGGAAGCCCAGGAAAAGCTATGGATGAAAGTGCTGTCCAGTGGCAGAGGAGACCCCAGAATTTTGGAGATGTCACTACCACAGGATAACCAACACGCACAATAGCAGCTGTGGAGTTTAGTTTGAGATCATGGTGTTTCATCCCAGTGATAGAACCCCTAAATAAAGAGCCTGTCTTGTTTATATAATATGAATTGCAGAAATGTATTTATACAACTAAGTATCCATATGCATATGGATGACGTCTGTGTATATATGCATGATGACCTAGTATATGCTGTAAGTTAATCTGATCTTTCTAAGCAAGAGAAGGGGAAAAAAAAGAAGCATTTTACACGAAAGACACTGCATAAAAAGATGCTAATTCAGAGATGGAGAAGGTTATATGGAGAAAAGCAGGAGGCTCATGTATTTGTATCACAGAGTATGAATGGCTTAATAGCAACATTAGAACTGTAAGTTAGAACTGAACTGTGAAGAGCCCCAAAAACACTTCTGAACTTATTGGGCAAGCATTGAGAAGAAATATTTGGACATACGATGTCATGATAAAAACCAGAGGATAAATTGAGAGTTCATAGTCTGGGTAGAGTGGCTAAGATGGATTCTCAAGATAGGAAGAGCTTTAACAGATTTAACTCCACAAATGGGGTCTGAAGTGAGCTGTGTTAGGTGAAGCAAGGTACAAAATAATTGTTGTAGAAGCTCTTCTGAAGGCAGGGGAAAACCTCAAGGAGTAAAGAATCTACTGGCATGAGTCACACGGAGACACTGCTATGCCCTGGTAACTGTGTCAGAGAAAATGGGTCGGCATATGAAACAACAAAGAAAAATGCCTCGTTTATTTAATGGAAGCTCATCTCTTAATTCGAATTTGTTCATTTCCTTTGTGACTTACATTCTAGTAAGAGGTATGATGGACTGGTATGAAAGCTAAATAAACTACTCTTGGGTAGCTCAGTGTTAGCCTAGGAGCCTTTCTTTGAGTTAACATTCAATCTTCGCGTGGAATATTAGATTGTTTTCATGAATTTTAGTTACCTTTCTGAATGGTAAATTACAAGGATGCAATCGAATGTAATTCGTGTTGCAACGGTAAAAACAATCTCTTGCACATAATTGTATTACTAACATTTGAATATTCACTTTTCAACATAGGGAAGTATTCTAGACATGAAATTAACATCTATTTACATGCTGACATTCCGTCAGTCACTAAAATTCTGGAATATGCCAAAATGACTCTGAAAGCTCTTACTTCTATGTAGAACTATTTTAAGCTGGCTTCTAAAAATATTTAAAAAGCATTTTCTGAAGTTGTGCACTGAGGTTTTGCTTCATGGCTTTACCTCTAGAAAACTATTCTAACAAATCTTCAGTAAATTACTACTAGAGAAAAATAAACATCTAGTACAGGAGTAGAACATAGTAATTTCAAATATCCTAGATTAGCATAGCTGTTCAAAAATCATTTCTTTGCCTGAACAGAAAGCAGTGGTTTTGTGGCACTGTATATTTATATGTAGTTGCCATGGAAGCAAGCTATAGCTGGCAGCACTAAAAACATTGTTTCTGAGACATAATGTTGGAAGTTCAAAGCTTGTCAACTAAAAAGTCTCATAACAAGATTTTTATAATAATCAAATCACTTCTGAACTAGACATGTACCTTATGATGAACTGACATGCAGACTGATTCAGCATCATCAGGTATTTGATCACTGAGCCTTTTGTAGCCCACTTAGCTGTATTTTATGACTGGTAGGTGCAAAAGCTCGGGTTCAAATCCAGGCTTGGCCTCCAGTCCACACTCTTCCCTCTTAGAATATCCGTTTCAGTCATAAACAAGGATGGTTATGTTTGTTTCTTTTTGTCAAACTGTGTCCCCTGAAACATTTTCAGGCTGACAGTGGCATCATGGACAGTTTGAATTAGCCAGAAAGATAATTTGTATTTTCTTCTATAATCCCCAATTGTCTTCATCTGCAGTGCATAAAGGCCCATGCGGTTTTCTGACTAGCCTGGAAGAGAAGTAGATTTTGACTTAAATCCTTATGCAACAATAAACACAAAAATATCGAGAATAATCTCTGACTGGCCCAAGCTAATTTCTTGGAAAGTGTTTTAGATATTTTCCAAAAAAAAAAAAAAAAAAAACAACCCAGTAGAGAAATGTAGGAAGTTCGCCAGTTTGGCATTGTTTATACAAAACACCTGCCAAAAGTCTGGCCCCCTCTTTGCCAGTGTCAACAATCTAGAGTATAAACAGCATCTTGCCCAAGGGACATTATGTAGCTAAAATTCATCTTAATTAGCCACTCCTTGTCCAGGGTAAATGCTCCAGAATTAATCCCAAGTCTTTTCAGAGTCTACACACTTCATACTTTGGCAACGCTATCCTCAATTATCTTATTATACAACAAAGAAGTGCACCCTTTAGAGAACATGCTTAAAGCAGCACTCAGGGCCCTGCTCAGGTAGGGGGTTCTAGAAAAAAACGAGTAACTTCTTGTTATTTTGCTCATGTGTTGTCCAAAACTAGATTTGAAAATTTGATCAAGCCTTGGTAGACTTTATTTCAGTTGTCCTCTGTTTCAGTGTATCAGTGACAAGAATGGAACTATGCTGAAGAGATTAGACCTCAATGGGTCTGTCTATGCAAAAAGAACCCAGGGATTTAGGTTGTGAATGGCTCCATCTCACAAGTACTATACTACTATGCTCACTACTATACTATCACTTAGGACACAGGCTAGGGTCATCTGATTTAACACTCAGTACAGATGAGAGGTGGAACATGCCACACATTTCAGGATCAAAATCCTTAAGACAATTGTGACTTACCAAACAAGAGTGTCTCTTGCTAACTTTGTGAGAAAAGATGCTTGCAGTGCTGGAAGCTTCTTAAACCCAGTTCTCATGTCTCCCTGGCTTAGTTTCTTCTCTTTAAATGAAGTAGGGGAAAGGATTGCATTTGTGGCTGACTAGATAAGAATAAGAATATGAGTAGTACCAGGTATCATTCAGAGACCAAGTTGCAAACCTACTTGCCCATATTCTCTGGAGTCAGAGAAGAAATCAAGCCTAAGTAGAAAATTTCACATGGAAGCTCATTACCCTGTCAATACAAGGCCATTTAATATTCATGAATATTAATAGAAAGATGAAAACCAGGAAGAAGCATGGGATGGAAACGTGGGATGAGGGGAAGGAACACGTATTTATATGTAAGGAATGCATCCGGTACTATCTAATTTCTCTATTTCTATCTCTTGTAGATAACACTTTGCCTCCTCTGCTCTATTTCTATAACTTCTGGAATTGGTCACTTCTTTTTCATTTCAATTTTGTATCTTGTTCTGGCTCTTTTCTAACACTAGAGAAGATTAAAAAGTTTCAGACTCTGCCAAAGAACGACTCATAAATGTCATTAGTATTAACATCGTAAACTCCTCATGGAATTTGGACTAAACTCAACCATTGCAGGATGCTTGGAGGGTCTAAGAAAAAGGAAGACAAAAGCTTTAAAATGATAGCCAGCCCAGTAACAGAAATTAGAGCAATAATAGCCACTTACTCGCTACAATTATGCTCTCAAAGGCACCAATGGCTGAACTTGGTTAGAGCAACATCTAGTTTAAGATACTCTTCAAAGTAAAAAGCTGCATCTTTTCAAAGGAGCATTTGAAAAGCATCCAAGGGACTCAGAAGAATGTGTTCTACTTAATCTCTGACTCTGACTAGAGAGAGAATCATGGGTGGGGACGGACTGGAAATTTCAAAGAGTAATACTGGGAACTAGTAAGACATGGTGATTGTTGCCCAGTAATGATGTGAACATGATTGGGAGAGAATTTACACCCAATTCTACTACCATGACTTTGTGAATTTGCCCAGTCCTTGATTCCTGACTCTGAAAGTGTGCTTGAAGAGTCCACAGTCAGAATAAAGGAAGGAGTCAGTGGACAGGGAAGTCAGAGGGTCACAGAGTTGAGCCTCTGGGAGAACCGGCAAGATAGCTTTTGAAGAAATCTCAGAAATTTCACTCTACTTATAAAGAAACGAAGGTGGCAATTGACAGATGTATTCAGTGCTTATTCTTAAGTACTAGCTGATGTAATTTACACATGGGATCTCACCTAACCAAATGTCAGTTTTAAGACAGTTGACATTTTATACTTACAGATAAGAAATTTACATTCAGGGAGGTTTAATAAGTCTGCCTAAATAACAGGGCTAGGAAACAGTGAATTTTGGATAGTGGGTTCACAATTATTCTGTGGCCCTGCACTTTATAGCAACTCCCTTGCTTTACCACCTCCTATGCTGTTGTTCTTTATAAACACCACAATATGTCCTAAGTGTTTCTCCTTCTTTATGAAGTATATTATAATTTTTGGAGAGTATATCTCACTTGGGAAGTTCACTGGCTTACTCAAATATATTATACTTTAAATCCACATGCCCCACCTGGCATGGTGGCACACAGCTTTAATTTCTGCCCTTGGAAAACAGAAACAGGTAGATCTCTGGAGAATGAGGTCAGCCTGGTCTACATAGTAAGTTACAGGACAGCCAGGGATATGTAGAGAGACCATGTCTCAAAAATACAAAGCAAAATAAGTATAGAAATAAACTCAGGTTGTCCCCTTTCTCGTGGTGTGGATACATGGACTATAAATTCTTTTTTATAATCTACAGTATTTATGAGTAAATAAACCAAGCTATGCAGTTACCAACAAGAGAGTTAAACTGTGTTAAAGATTATGAAATGTGATTGGTGATGATGATCGAAGAGACAGTGGCGATCCTAAGCAATGATTTACTTATTAGCATATGTGTGCCTCATTCCAGTTCTAGCAAAGCCATAGACTAAACTAGTTACCATGCACTGTCCCTGTGATGCAACCACCTTGACTCCCGCACAAAGTACAACAGTCACACGTCGTAGCTGAGTGCAAAAGAAAATTGTCATGCTGCAGAAACGACGAGTGAACCTAGTCACAAGTCTGAACAGCAAGTGCCTGATGGACGGGCTTTTTTTGCTATTAGTCTTGATGCAAGACTCCATCTCTGTCTCATGTATCCACCATCTTCACTACAAACTCTGTAAGGGCACTTTGCTGATCCCTACAAAGCCACTGATGTATAGGGGCACAGTCTGTTGAGAAGTTTTACTGGTCAGGCCTAGAAATGGCTTTTATCATTCCTGGTAAATTGTACAGACATGATAGCTGCTGGATAATACACTGAGCTGTGCTCCAAGAAGAGAAGGATACTGGGTTTAGAAGTCATTTTCAGAAAGACAGCTCTGTCCCTCTAAGCAGTCGAGATCCATGGGTACTGAAGAAACAAATTCCGTAAGTCCTGGGAACAGATTGGGGAACATTCAAACAGATCGGCAAATGGTCAAAGTTCATGAGCACACTTCCTTCTATCTCAGCTTTTGTTCATGGAGATGGAATTAACACCCACATGTTTTTCTTACACTAGGGGAAGAACATGTCATCCAGTTTTACAGCAAAAATGTTTTAATTTCCACTAAGTTTATATGTTTGATAAAACTAATTTTTGATCCAGATAAATCTGGTTTCTTTTCCTTACTCAAAATTTTCATATTATTTTCTGCTTCCTATGAAAAGCTGTGAATGGAAATAAATTGGAGGTGAAAGCACTTATACAATGTTTTGGAGGCAAGTGAGTCCACATGCCAAGGCCAGATCTCCTGAATTACAGATGTATTCAGTGAAACGAAAACATTAATTTTGTTTTTTTTTTTATATTTCTAAGCATCTGTTTAATATTCATCTCATATGAGAATTCAGTTTAACACCAAGGTTAAAGCTTTGTTTGATATTCATTTGCCATAAATTTGGAGTGCATTGGCTGGAGAAGTCAAATCAGAAACAGGAACAAGAAAGCGTGCACACATCAGTTTCTGTACACTTTTTTGCATATGGCAGAACCACCCTCAGTGACTCTCTGGCCTCTCAGTCAAGGTTGTTCTCCCACCAGGAGCACTGGCTCTTGTAGATTGACTCCTTCTCTTTCAGCTACTGAGGTAAAGCTCCTATTATCTCAGAGAAGCTTAGCCTCAGAAACTTGCGGGTTGGTACTTTTAAAAAAATCACTGGAAAGCTAGGCGCCTTGGTGAACCAGTTTAGCACAATTGTAAGTGAATGCAGCTGCTCCTCAGCTTAGGACAGGGACCCACCCTGATAAAGCCTGTATGCGATGACACAATCACAAGTCACAAATGCTGCTCCTACAACTAATCTAGCAGAGATGCTAGCATAGTATGGAGTTTGGATTCTTTGCACTCCTGAACTGGGCGACCAGACACTGTGGCTGACTGATGCTCCCAGCACAGTGCCAGGGAACTGCTTATCTTGCTCTCAGGAGAGGATCAAGATGGAAAGGGTTCTCTATTAACTACAGAGTGCTCCATTCATAAAGTTGGAATATCATAACTCGAGGCATTACCACCTAGGAACTACCATCACTTAGGAGATTTTTCCTTTGACATGTTTCCCTCATGAAAATATAAGCTTTATTTGAGAATGTCCCTTACATCCCATTCACTATTTTATCCCAAGTCCTGAATTTACTGTCCAAATAAAACGAACATCAGTATGTTAGCCCATTCAATACACGCCCATTATTCTTATCCACAATGGTGACTCAAGCAGAGGAAATGCAGAGATCGAGAGAAACAAGGAGAACCAGTTACTCTGGGTCAGGATGAGCAGTGAGCCTCCATGGGCAGATACTGGCAGTGCATCACATCATGCCCCTTAGTGTGTGAGAAAACCCGCAGAAACTAACATGCACTCTTTTCTCCTATCGCTCCTTACTTTCTGAAGGTATATGAATTCTAACACACACACACACACACACACACATGTGCACAAACTCTTTAACCTTAAATCTATCAAAAAGCTATACTTGGATCCCTTTTATGGATTTCTGTGGCTTTGTATCAAGTGGTAGGACAGAAGAATAGACTTTCACAAATGTGTCTGAGTGTTCTCATCCCAAACCTCTCACTGCTCAGGCTTAGTGAGGGCTTCCACCCACCTGTACGTGTTCCAGATGCCACGCAATGGAGTCATCAGAGGGAAACAAAAAGATTTAAAGGCCTTATCTTCAGTTAACTACATGAAGGAGGGATAGAAAGCATGTCAACCATATTATTTGCACATGAACTAATTGTTACAGAAGGGACAAGCCTAGAACCAGAAATTGTAACTGGGATGTTTAAGATCTGAAGATAAAGATAAAGATAAAGATGAAGATGAAGAAGATGAAGAAGATGAAGATGAAGAAGATGAAGAAGATGAAGAAGATGAAGATGAAGAGTTTTGAGTTCAGAGAGTCTCCTGTAGATTCCTATTCTATTTTCCAAGTATGTCTTCTACAGACCCCAGGAGAAGAACTATAGAATTTGGTCTCAGGGTGGTTCAAGCCTGAGGGGAAAGCTCTGCACACTTACTTTCCTTATTTGGCACCTGCTCAACCATCTGGGGAACTTTTGGGAGCAAGAGAAGTAGAACTTTTAGGATTCTTTTATGACTCCATTTCTGTCCTCACTAGAGGCCTCACTGAGGATTTTCTCAAGGCTGCAGCGACAAGGGGTGGCCTCAGGTCATCATGAGAAATGGAGTCATCCCTCTGGGTGAGACTAAATAAAGCTGTAGAGTCAACAGGGTTGCATTTTTCACAGACATCCCTGAATATATTTAGGCCATCCAAGGTCACCAGACCAGTCAGCTCTGTGTGATGTGGATTCTCTTACAATTGAAACAGAGAACAAAAGACCCCAAGAGAGGGGTTCTTTCTATGATCTGTTTGTGGGCAGATAGCTCTGCTTCTCTCCTCTGAGTTTCCAACAGTTTAAGGTTTATGAAATGGCAGATATGACTAACTCTTGCCTAACTATTTTAGAGTAGCAGTATATTAGTTACACATATTTAAATTGTTTAAATTGTCATACAGTATATTCTAATCACATTCTTACACATCTCAATTCCTCCCAGATGCTCTCTCTTCCATACCCATCCAAATTCATGTTATCTCTCTCTCAAAACAAAGCACAAAAAAAACCCCATCAAGCCAACATCAACAACAAAAGTACACAAAAACCATGAAATTAGCCTTGTGTTGGCCAGCTACTCCTGAGCATGGTACCTGCCCTAGAGTGTTGATATATTCAGTGACACTCCATTGAAGAAAACTTACTTTCCCCCTTCTCAGTGGGTATCAATTGCAAAGAGGTGGAGCTTTCTGGTTACTTCCATTTCTCCATGCTGGGATTGACTGTCTTTTGCACATCACAATCTCTATAAACTCCCATGTCTATCAGCCTTGTTGTGTCTGGAAGATACTGTTTCCTTGGAGACATCTATCATCTCTGACTCTTAAAATCATTCCACCCTCTCTTCTACATATATCCTTGAACCTTGAGGGGAAGAATTTGATAAAAATATTTATGGCTGAGTGCTCCAAGGTCCCTCACTTTCTGCACATTGTCCTTTTGTGGATCTCTGTTTATCATCACCTGAAATAAGAAGCTTCTCAGTTGAGAGTTGAGTGATGCACTGACCTATGGGCATAGTAAGATGTCATTAAGAGACATTGTTATTTTTTTCTTTAGTCATTGTTCTGTTCCTTTAGAAGAATAATCGTATTTGGTTTTTCCCTAGCATCTGTGACCTATCTAATCTCAGGTACTTGGCCACTTTAGTAGTGTCAAGTGTGAGTTGTATCTCATGGGGTGGGCCTTAAGTCCAGTTTTTAAAAAATGGTTGCTAACTCCCATACAACTTGTACCACAATTGCACCAGCATATCTGCCAGGCAGGTGCAGTTGTAGCTCACAGAGTTTGTAGCTGTGTGAGATTGATGATTACTTTTCTTCCTGGTAAGACCATCTATAGACACTCATCACTAGAAGTGAACCAATGCAATTGGCAATATCCCATAGTATTTAGGGGTTATGTATCAGGTGTCTTTAAATGGGATGCCTGGTACTCAAAAATACTCAAAAAGATGTAACTCATTCCTGGTACTGAGATTTTTACTTGGTAGCACGTGATGTTTTGTTGAAGAGTTGTCTCCTTTATTATTTAGTGACTTAGTTTACATTCCGGTTTATATGTATACATTTTAGGAAGCTTCTACGGTAGCATGTTTCCATATGGGTTTTCCAAAGGCCCTTGGTGCTGGTTGTCCCTCTCCAAAGTAACTCCTTTACCATGCCCTCTCTTCCCCTTCCTTACTTAATTCTCCAAGTTTCTGTTTTATTCCTTTATAACACTATATTCTATAATCTATTTAATCCCATAGTTTTGATGCTAAGTTCTGAGATTTGAAATAAACTTTCTGAAGAGAAGGCATCAGCAGCACCTTCAGCCAGTAAGAATCCACTGCAGAGTCATTTGGGACCCTCAGTACTCTGGTGCCACAGAGCCTTGCTTGTAACTCCTAGCAATATGTAAAATTCTGCTCTGTGGCTCCTCAGCACTGACTGGCTCATATTATAGCAATGTTCATCACCATTGCTGTTCACAGATAGGGTCTCCCAAGTATGACACACTTCCAGTTCCAAAAGTAAATTATGAAATCTTTTAAAATCCTAAAATGTTTGAGTTCCAAGATGATGCTAGCTATGAAAAATTTCACATTATTAAGATTACTAAAAGTAAAAAGAATTTAGCTTCAGGTTGTGTGTTTAATATACATGTGTATGCATGAAGTATAAATAATTTTTGTTTGGACTTGGGAGCCCCCTGACATGAATATTCTAATTATATACATTATTTATGCCAATACTTTAATGTCTAAAAAATTGCATATTGTATGCTCTATGTATGTGCCAAATATCTATATGCCAATATTCTAAAGTCCAAAAAAGTATGACATCTGTGACGGTTCTCATGTGAGACACTTCAGGAAAGTGAAATGCTGGTGTACTTTCTCTTAAGTCATCTAGGACTCACTAGAGTATTTTTGCTTCTCAGCTGAATGGCAGGTCTAGAGCTCCATTTTAATCATGATAAGGTATCTAGGCCCTGCCCCCATACCTAGAATTATCCTTCTTGTGAATACATTTATCCATTGTCTTGGAAGAAACCAGCAAGTATCTGCATGTGCACAGGATATCTACCATAACATGCCACATAACTTTGAAAGCATTGCCAGATGAGTGATTTAAAGGGATTAAGAACACTAATGTCCTGATTCAGTTCTCATGTCCTGAACTCCATGATCAGGTTTGAAACTTCTGTACTATAAATATATGGATCTGGTGACAGGATACACTAACCTGAGTATGTTACATACATAATTAATAGAAATACTAAAAAAACAAAACAAAACAAAACAAAAAAACCAGAAAAAGATTTTTCCCAAAGTTAACACATTATTTCATGGATTCTTTTTCCCCCTTTTCTTCTTTATCCCTAGTCTTAGAGCCTATCACAAATTCTAGATAGAAACTTCTGCCAATCTCTATATTTCTGCTCTGCCTCTTGAGGCCTTTAGTTGGGTATTACCTACCTAACGATTATTTTATCTTACTTTTTAAAAAAGCTAACTTTGGCCGCGGCAGCAGCGGCGGCAGTGCAGCAGTGGCTGGTCCAGCTGAAGGGCCATCAGCAGTGGAACCAAGGCGACACAGGGTCCAGTTAGGCCCTGTATGCACGGCCACTGACTTTCGCTGGCCAGCCAGGCTGCAAGCAGCTGCGGATTTGCAGTGCCTTTCAGAGCACGGAAGCCACTTCAGAACTCTGCCTCCCTCCAGTCAGGAGAGACTCACCTCCATCTTGGTTTCGGACTCCAGAGAGATCGGAAAGACTGAGGTACACAAACATAACCCGAGGCCAACACCGCGGGGGTCTGAGCCCGACGGGCATTGGCCTGCACCCAGGCCCTGGGCTGTTCGGGGGGCCATCAGAGTGCTAACCCAGCCAGGAGGTTTTTTCGCCTGGGCCGGCGCGCCGCCATTTTGCCTACAGGACACCAGAGAGCTCTGGCGGGCAGAGCCGGCTAACATGCATAGCTTGAGGCTAACAGAGCGGGGGTCTAGGCCCCAACAGGCCCAGGACTGACCCTAAGAACTGGGCGGCTTGGTAGGCCACCTGTGTGTCATTCCGCTCAGGAGGTTGTTAGCACAGCAGACTCTCCCAGCACTTTTGGGGAGCGCGAGCGCTCACGCCCGCCATCCTGGTCACCTGGCAGACCCAGTTGGCAGTCATAGCCCGAGGGGAACTTTGCTCGGACCTTGGCCTCCCAGGCTTTTTCCTGGACCCAGGGCCTGGGTGGCCAGGCTAGCTTTGTGTGCGCCAGCCCGGTTGGGGGATCGACTGCCCAGCAGAGTGATCAGCACACGGGGGAGGTCCAGGCAGCATACACCGTCAGCGCTCCCTGGGGGTGCAAACAGTCTCCATCTGGTTCACAGACACAATCTGGGGCAAAGCACACTAGAGCAGCAAGGGCACCCAATCTGCTACAGGGAAAACCCAGCCATATAGTGTTGCAGTAATAGCCCCAGAGCCCCTCAGGAAGCCCAAACACCAGCCAGAAACAAGACCAACTAATTCCAGAGAACAAGATGGCAAAGGGCAAACGCAGGAACACTACTAACAGAAATCTAGGCAATATGGCAGCATCTGAACCAAACTCTCCAACATCAGCAAGTCCTGGTTATACCAACACACCAGAGAAACAAGATTTGGATTTAAAATCACTGATCATGATGCTGCAAGAAGAACACAAAAAGGACATAAATGAATCTCTTAAAGACATACAGGGGAACATGAATAAGCTAGAAACCCGTATAATGGAAACAGAAAAATCCCTTAAAGAAATGCAGGAGAATAAGGCTCAAGAGATAGAAGCCAATAAAGAAGAAAGGCAAAAAAAAACCTTAAAGAAATGCAGGAGAACTTGAGTCAAGAAGCAGAAGTCATGAAAGAGGAAACACAAAAATCTCTTAAAGAATTACAGGAAAGCACAAACAAACAAATGATGGAACTGAACAAAACCATCCTGGATCTAAAAACAGAAGTAGAAACAACTAAGAAATCACAAAGGGAGACAACTTTGGAGATAGAAAACCTTGAGAAGAAATCAGGGGCCATAGATGCAAATATAAACAACAGAATACAAGAGATGGAAGAAAGAATTTCAGATGCCGAAGATATCATAGAAACCATTGACTCAACAGTCAAAGAAAATGCAAAATGCAAAAAGCTTGTATCCCAGAACATCCAGGAACTCCAGGATACAATGAGAAGACCAAACCTAAGGATTATAGGTATAGATGAGAGTGAAGATTTACCACTGAAAGGGCCAGCAAATATCTTTAACAAAATTATGGAAGAAAACTTTCCCAACTTAAAGAGAGAGATGCCTATGAATATACAAGAAGCCTACAGAACTCCAAACAGACTGGATCTGAGCAGAAATACCTCTCGCCACATACTAATTAAAACCCCAAATGCACTAAACAAAGAAAGAATATTAAAGGCAGTAAGAGAAAAAGGCCAAGTAACATATAAAGGAAGACCTATCAGAATCACACCAGACTTCTCAATAGAGACCATGAAAGCTAGAAGATCCTGGGCAGATCTCATGCAGACTCTAAGAGAACACAAATGTCAGCCAAGGCTACTATACCCAGCAAAACTCTCAATCACAATAGATGGAGAAACCAAGACATTCCATGACAAAACCAAATTTATACAATATCTTTCCACAAACCCAGCTCTACAAAGAATAATAGGAGGAACACTCCAATACAAGGAGGGAAACTACACCCTGGAAAAAGTCAGATAGTAACCTTCCTTCATCAAACCCAAAAGAAGATAATCACTCAAATATAAAAATAACATCAAAAATGACAGGAAGTAATAATCTCTATTCCTTATTATCTAACATCAATGGACTCAATTCCCCAATAAAAAGACATAGACTAACAGACTGGATAAGGAAACAGGACCCTACATTTTGCTGCATACAGGAAACACACCTAAATGTCAAAGACAAAAACTACCTTAGAGTAAAAGGCTGGAAGACAATTTTACAAGCCAATGGTCTCGGGAAACGAGCTGGAGTAGCCATTCTAATATCAGATAAAATTGACTTTCAACCTAAAGACACCAAAAGAGACACTGAGGGACACTTCTTGCTGGTCAAAGGAAAAATCCACCAAGAAGAATTTTCAATTCTGAACATCTATGCTCCAAATGCAAGGGCACTCTCATTCGTAAAAGAAACTTTACTAAAGCTCAAAACACACATTGCACCTAACACAATAATTGTGGGTGACTTCAACACTCCACTCTCCTCAATGTACCAATTAGGAAAACAGAAACTAAACAGGGACACAGTAAAACTAATTGAAGCTTTGGACCAATTGGATTTGACTGATATTTATAGAACATTTCCCCCTAAAGCAAAAGAATATACCTTTTTCTCAGCACCTCATGGTACCTTCTCCAAAATCGACCATATAATTGGTCACAAGACAGACCTCAACAAATACAAGAAGATAGAACTAATCCCATGCCTCCTGTCAGATCACTATGGTGTAAGAGTGGTTTTCAATAGCAACAAAAACAACAGAAAGCCCACATACACATGGAGGCTGAACAATACTCTACTCAATGACACCTTGGCCAAAGAAGAAATAAAGAAAGAAATCAGAGACTTTTTAGAATTTAATGAAAATGAAGGCACAACATACCTAAATCTTTGGGACACAATGAAAGCAGTGCTAAGAGGAAAACTCATAGCCCTGAGTGCTTCCAAAAAGAAAACAGAGAGAGCATATACCAGCAGCTTAATGACACACCTGAAAGCCCTGGAACAAAAAGAAGCTATTTCGCCCAGGAGGAGTAGAAGACAGGAAATCATCAAACTCAGGGCTGAAATCAATCAAGTGGAAACAAAGAGAACCATACAAAGAATCATCGAGTCCAGGAGCTGGTTCTTTGAGAAAATCAACAAGATAGATAAACCCTTAGCCAGACTGGCCAAAGGGTACAGAGAAAGTCTCCAAATTAACAAAATTAGAAATGAAAAGGGAGATATTACAACAGAAACTGAGGAAATCCAAAAAATCATCAGATCCTACTACAAAAGCCTATACTCAACACAACTGGAGAATCTGGAGGAAATGGACAATTTCCTAGACAGATACCAAATACCAAAATTAAATCAGGACCAAATAGATCATCTAAAAAGTGCCATAACCCCTAAAGAAATAGAAGGGGTCATAGAAAGTCTTCCAACCAAAAAAAAAGTACAGGACCAGATGGTTTCAGTGCAGAATTCTATCAGACCTTCAAAGAACAATACTCTTCAAACTATTCCACAAAATAGAAACAGAAGGAACCCTACCCAATTCCTTCTACGAAGCCACAATTATGCTGATACCAAAACCTCACAAAGATCCAACAAAGAAAGAAAACTTCAGACCAATCTCTTTTATGAACATCGATGCAAAAATACTCAATAAAATTCTTGCCAACCGAATCCAAGAACACATCAAACGATCATCCACCATGATCAAATATGCTTTATCCCAGGGATGCAGGGTTGGTTCAATATACTGAAATCCATCAATGCAATCCACTACATAAACAAACTCAAAGAAAAAAACCACATGGTCATTTCATTGGATGCTGAAAAAGCATTTGACAAAATTCAGCATCCTTTCATGCTTAAAGTCTTGGAAAGAACAGGAATTCAAGGCCCATACCTAAACATAGTAAAAGCAATATACAGCAAACCGGTAGCCAGCATCAAACTAAATGGAGAGAACCTTGAAGCACTCCCACTAAAATCAGGGACTAGACAGGGCTGCCCCCTTTCTCCTTATCTTTTCAATATTGTACTTGAGGTACTAGCTCGGGCAATTAGACAACATAAGGAGGTCAAAGGGATACAAATTGTAAAGGAAGAAGTCAAACTATCATTACTTGCAGATGACATGATAGTCTACCCAAGTGACCCAAAGAACTCCACTAGAGAACTCCCACAGTTGATAAACAACTTCAGCAAAGTAGCAGGTTATAAAATCAACTCAAGGAAATCAGTGGTCTTCCTATACTCAAAGGATAAGCAGGCTGAGAAAGAAATTAGGGAAATGACCCCCTTCACAATAGTCACAAACAGTATAAAGTATCTTGGGGTGACTCTTACCAAACATGTGAAAGATTTGTATGACAAGAACTTCAAGACTCTGAAGAAGGAAATGGAAGAAGACCTCAAAAAATGGGAAAACCTCCCATGCTCATGGATCGGCAGGATCAATATAGTTAAAATGGCCATTTTGCCAAAAGCAATATACAGATTCAATGCAATACCCATCAAAATCCCAACTCAATTCTTCACAGAGTTAGAAAGAGCAATTCTCAAATTCATCTGGAATAACAAAAAACCCAGGATAGCTAAAACTATTCTCAACAACAAAAGAAATTCTGGGGGAATCAGTACCCCTGACCTCAAGCAATACTACAGAGCAATAGTGGTAAAAACTGCATGGTATTGGTACAGTGACAGGCAGGCAGATCAATGGAACAGGATTGAGGATCCAGAAATGAACCCACACACCTATGGCCACTTGATCCTCGAGAAAGGGCTGAAAACATCCAATGGAAAAAAAGATAGCCTTTTCAACAAATGGTGCTGGTTCAACTGGAGGTCAGCATGCAGAAGAATGCGAATTGATCCATCCTTGTCTCCTTGTACTAAGCTCAAATCCAAATGGATCAAGGACCTCCACATAAAGCCAGACACTCTGAAGCTAATAGAAAAGAAACTGGGGAAGACCCTTGAGGACATCGGTACAGGGAGAAAGTTTCTGAACAGAACACCAATAGCATATGCTCTAAGATCAAGAATTGACAAATGGGACCTCATAAAATTACAAAGTTTCTGTACGGCAAAGGACACCATCAAAAGGACAAATCGGCAACCAACAATTTGGGAAAAGATCTTCACCAATCCTATATCAGATAGAGGGCTAATATCCAATATATATAAAGAACTCAAGAAGTTAGACTCCAGAAAACCAAACAACCCTATTAAAAATGGGGTACAGAGTTAAACAAAGAATTCTCACCTGAAGAACTTCGGATGGCGGAGAAGCATCTTAAAAAATGCTCAACTTCATTAGTCATTAGGGAAATGCAAATCAAAACAACCCTGAGATTTCACCTTACACCAATCAGAATGGCTAAGATTAAAAATTCAGGAGACAGCAGGTGTTGGAGAGGATGTGGAGAAAGAGGAACACTCCTCCACTGCTGGTGGGGTTGCAAATTGGTACAACCACTCTGGAAATCGGTCTGGCGGTTCCTCCGAAAACTGGGCACCTCACTTCCAGAAGATCCTGCTATACCACTCCTGGGCATATACCCAGCATGTAATAAGGATACATGTTCCACTATGTTCATAGCAGCCCTATTTATAATTGCCAGAAGTTGGAAAGAACCCAGGTATCCCTCAACAGAAGAGTGGATGCAAAAAATGTGGTATATATACACAATGGAGTACTATTCAGCCATTAGAAACAATGAATTCATGAAATTCTTAGGCAAATGGATGGAGCTGGAGAATATCATACTAAGTGAGGTAACCCAGACTCAAAAGATGAATCATGGTATGCACTCACTAATAAGTGGATATTAACCTAGAAAACTGGAATACCCAAAACATATTCCACACATCAAATGAGGTACAAGAAGAACGGAGGAGTGGCCCCTTGTTCTGAAAAGACTCAGTGAAGCAGTATAGAGCAAAATCAGAACAGAGAAGTGGGAAGGGTTGGGTGGGAAAACAGGGGGAGGGAAGGGGACTGATGGGACTTTCGGGGAGTGGGGGTCCGGAAAAGGGGAAATCATTTGAAATGTAAATAAATATATCAATAAATTAAAAAATACCTCAAATTTAAAATAAATAAATAAATAAATAAATAAATAAATAAATAAATAAAAAAGCTAACTTTCCTTGTAGCTGTTTTGAGCTATGTTGTTAACATTTAAGGAGGTACAACTGTATTGTTACATTTTTCAGAAGCCTTAAAAACAGGCTTTTCCTTTTGCTGCCTGATCCTTAGGTATGATTTGGAGGCTTTGCAGGTACTTTAGGGACAAAGGCTGCAAGTAAAAATCATGGCACAGAGATTTGGAAGGATCTTGGGTTCCCTTGAACCTCATGGAGCCCCTATCAGTTCTGGACTGCTTGCCTTTTTAATCTCTTTTTGTGAGAAAGAAATAAGAGACATGTATCATATTTAAGCGATTGCTGTTTGGGGGTTTTCTGTTATATGCAAGTAACATTAATTTCAACTTATACAACCATCTATGGTTTTGTTAATACCATTGATCCAGAGATGTGTGGCCTGGTATAAACAATCTCTGTGGCTGTAGATATAAACTGATGAAAGGGATGTGGTGACTTTGATTTCAAGAATGAAAGGGAAACACAACAATCCAAAGAGAAAAACAGAGTTGAGAAACATGCTTTTTGTTCAAGTGTAAAATTAAGGTCATTATCTGAGAAAAAAATTTCCACTATGATCTAGAGCTTACAGCTTCACATCCATCATTTCCAGCCATGAGCTAGTTGTTTCCTGGTATACACAAAATAAAATTGTTTGTAAGTTATACTCAGTCAAGACGTTTGGTTCCTGGGCTTGGTTAGAGAAATAAATTGTGGTCTGAGCGTATACTCTCTGGAACCTAAAAATGTTTGTTCAAATAAAAAATTAATTCAGAAAACAAAGCTATCATTATCCTAGCAATGACATGCCACCACTGCCCTTCAGAATTTCCGATGAGATAAAAAGAAATATTAAAGTTAATTTTCAGCGATGGTTGTTTGAATGAATAGCCAAGTCATGAAGGATTGAGTGAGGAAAAGGCAGAGGATGCGTTACTCCTGGGAAAGAAGGGAGGAAAGAGGCATGCTGTTCTTCAGTGTGCTTTACCATGCGTGGGCCAATTTTCCTTTTCTATTTACACAGAGTTAAAATTGAAAATGCTACACAGATCAGTGGATCTACTTAAAGAAGTGTGTAGAGAGTTGATACTTTGTAGGGAATGTTGGATGACATTCTTCTTCTTCATAAAATATTAAAAGGCATAGAATGTATTAATTCCCTTGAGTGCAGTTATCCACAAATGGGGTGGTGGTGGTGGTGGTAGTGGTAGTGGTGGTAGTGGTGGTAGTGGTGGTAGTGGTGGTAGTGGTGGTAGTGGTGGTAGTGGTGGTAGTGGTGGTGTGTGTGCTTCTGTCACAATCCTAGGTGACAGCAACTCAGTAACACTTTATAGGCACTCTTCCAAGCTATGCACAAATATTAGCTCATTTAATCTTTACAAGTTTCCAAGATTGGATTATAACCATGTTTTAGAAATAGAGACTAACTAATTTGCTGAAAGCCACTCAGCTACTAAGAGGTGCTTCATAAATGGTTTGACTCTGTGTTCCCTGATTCTAACCACTGCACACACTGCTTCTCTCTGGTAATATAAATACAATAAGGAAAGCAAACAGAAATCTCTTGCTACAAGATCTCTGATCTCCTTTCTACCTGCATATGCATTAATATCTGATTACAACTGTCCTCAGGTGATAATTTTAAAGGGAATGTTAACATTTCTACTGCTTTGTATCCACCCCAAACCTTTACTTAGTGAGATCAGATATGAATCGTGCATTTAAAATATTAAGGTCCCTTTCGGTCTTCCTTCCACCTTGACTTCATCTTCAAAAGCCTAAAAATAAGTATCATTACTCTGGGAATATTACATCCACTCAAAATGTCATTACACAGACATGCCAAACAGATTCATCTGTTCTTTGTAATGTGTTCTGCACACATTACACACTACTAACTCAAGGAAATTGACATTTTCTTCAGAGCAAAAAAGAAATTTCACTTCTGGTGCTTTCAAATAATTATTCTTATTTGTTATTTTTATGAACGATTAAAACTGTACCCAGAGCTAGGTCATCCACATATATAATATGATTGGGTAGCTTGGTGTTCTTGTGGGACTCCTAAGACTAGGAGTGGGGGTGTTTCTGACTCCTTTGCCTACTTGTGGGACGCTCCTGCTGGGTTGCCTTGGTCAATCTTGATATGAGGGTGTGTGCCATGTCTATATTGTAGACATGCATTGTAGGCCTGCTCTTTTCTGCAGGGAAACAGAAGTATATGTGTAAGAGAGGGAAGGAGAAGGGGAGGGAACTAGGGGGAGTGAGGGGAGGAGTACTTCAGTAATAACAAAGTGGAGGAGAGAAAAATAAAAACACACCACACACACAAACAAACAGAAACCTCTAGTATATTCCTTGGTAGAAGCAGTAACATATTTTTGCTTACCTTTATATGGGAATAGTATTCAGTTAGTTCTGATAAGCTGCCTGGAAGCCAGGCTTGAGAATCCAGCACTAAACACACTTTATAAACATGCTACATTGTATCTTAATCTCTGTTGCCTTCTTGATGGTTAGAAGCACGAGCCTTCTTGGATGTAGATTCTCTTCAAACTTTTATTTTCTCCCATCTTGGAAGCTTGAATTATCTAAGTTCACACAATTTATTGGCAGAGTGGGGGCCCCATAGCCCCAGGTCTTCTGGTTTTGTAGCTACTTTACTGTACTTTTACTTCTGGGTAGGCTGAGGCAGACAGAGATGGCTTCTTTTAGATATGTAAGTTATATTTAGAGTGGCACAAGGGATGGAAAATGTCATGTTTTCCAGCTTTGGGAATCTTACCTTAACTTTCAGGAATTAGAGTAAGCATTTACTTTCATTTCCCTCTAATACTTGTATCTTTTCTAACATGTGCACCCATCTTCTTCCTCTCCTGCAGGCAGTGAAGCAACAGTGTGTTAGTGTAAGTTCAGGGCTCGCAGCGACTCTTTCACAGACTCATCTTTCTGTTCCTTAGGCTGATGATTGATGACAACAGCCGTAGCTATGTCGTTGGATTATTTTGACACTGCATGGAATGGTCTGCTTCTCTGTTCATCTTAAACTCAACAAACTCCGTCATTATTTAATGTCTGTCTAAGGCTATGCTCAGGTCATGACCAAAGCGATGACAGCCCATCCATCTTAGACAGGAGAGCAGTTTTAAAACGGTAAGCACCGTTTTTGATAAAGCCTACACTAATTCCACCTCCTGGAGTTAGCCTGACTTCCTGATTGAAGCTTCAGGTGGCTAGCAACTGGGGTGGGAAAGCTTCAGGGTGAGAATTGAGGTGAGCAGCAACCCTAACTAGTCTGAGAGGGAGGTGGGAAGATTCTCAAAAGGCCTTGAAAATCATATCAGAGGGAAGTATCCTGACGTGGCCAACAGCAGTCATTAGGCTGCCTTCTCAGCTCCCCCAGCCTTCGCTCTTCCCATGCTCATTGGAGTATGTCTTTTTTCAGCTCTTACAAGCTCAGCCATTAGGGTGGCGTGATGACTCTTCTTCGTCATCACCTTGACTACACCTGGAATTAACTAAACCCCCTTAAAGGGGCACACCTGTGAGGGAGTTTTACTTAACTTGAAATGGAAAGATCCACTTTTAATCTGAGGTGGGAATACACATCTTTAAGTTGGATTTCTAAGCTAGGTCTAACCTGGGCCATACCTTCTGCTAGAAACCTATCTAAGGCCATGAGGGAAGGAAGCTGACTCTCTGCCTGCTTGCTCTCACCCTTGCTGACAAATCCATTCCTTCTCTGGCATTAGAGCCCACTTCTTCAGGGTTCTGGTGTCTACTCATGGGCAGCTGACATAGCCAGCCTCTGGAATGAACTACTAGATTCTTGGACCTTCTGTTCATAGGCAGCCATTGTTGGATTCATTGGGCCATAGCCCGTAAGCTATTCTAACAAATCGTGCGCGCGTGCGCGCACACACACACACACACCGAGAGAGAGAGAGAGAGAGAGAGAGAGAGAGAGAGAGAGAGAGAGAGAGAGAGAGAGAGAGATTCATTCTATAAGTTGCTCTGTTACTTTAGAGAACCCTGGCTAATAGAGGTGGCAGGCTAGCCTCCTAACCATCTCTGACAAGTTTCCAGACATGACCTTTTAAAAAACTGGTTGGCTTATCTTTAAGTATAGCAGAAACTTTCTTCTGATCCACAGTGCTCCTAGAATGACTATTCTCCGGGAGTACAGGCCGGACACCAGGCTACCAGCCACCATATCCCAAACAGGAGACCAGGCTACCATCCATCATATCCCAAACAACCAGACACAGAGAAACAGCTTAGTAGGTATCTGCCTGTAACTCGCATTCACCCAGATTTGTAATCAACTCCAGGTTTTTTCTCAACACATTCTCTGTAAATTTAGGCACTGTCTGTTAAAGATCACTCCAAAATATAAAGTTACATGCCTCCACTGATTTTCCTGAGCCCCATTTACTGTGAATCTGTCTAAGCCTCATATTTTGGGGGCTTATAGAAAGAAATAGAATGTCAAGAAGTATCTTTTCACAGAACAAGTTAAGTGTAAATCTAGAACATGTGAACTTGACTAAGTATTCTGTCTTCAGTATCCCAGTTTTCTCCAATGCCCAGAAATTCTGAGGTAAAAAAAAATACAGCTTAGCATTGATTTTGGAAAATAATGCTCTTTGAATTTCAGTTTTTGCCATATTTTCTTTTCATAAATAAGATCTATTTACACAGCCACCTGAAGTCATGCTGACAATGGTAACATGTGCAGGGAAAGGGGAGAAAAAGGTAACATGGTTAGAAAAGCCTCCTATCACAGGCTCATAGTGAGACCTGCTGAAACTAAATGTCACTGAGAAGAGGCACATCACACCTCTCAGAAAAACTAGGAATTCTCCATCCCTGTACACCTGCTAAACTTTCATAATGTCTACCACACTTCTAAGCAGTGCCCCTGAGCCCTGAACTAGTCACCTTGTAGACAGGTGGTCAGTGAGTCTGGTTGGGAAAGACCAGGCTTGATACTGACTTGGGAATGGGACCTGAATTGTCCTTTCAAAAATGTCATGCTACTTTTGCAGTTATTTCTCCTGTCAGGAGCCTTAGGACAAAGAAATATGAAACATTAAAACAACACGGCCATATGTTACAGGCCCCACAGCTGCAACCTTGCTGGGGCAGTGCCACATGCATGGGTCAAGGTCGCAAAGTCCTGTGTTCCTCTGCATAGTTTTGCAGCAGGAAAGATTACCCAAGTTCTTTGTATCTAGAGTCAGGAAAAAAAAAGTTCAGAGAAAGGCAATGAGCTCCCACATTGCTTATTGACCTTATTTAAGCATTTCATACCAACACGTTTGGCAGGTTTTGGAGCTATTGTGTAAGTGGGGTTACCCAGAAGTGGTTGCCAACATTCTGAGAATATTTCATGATCAGGGGTTTAGCCAATTCAGTGCGAATGACATTGCCCCTAGCACATTCTTTTTAATAAAAAGATTTCATCTCTGAAATAGAACTTGTATAATTATCCCTTTTGTAAATGCAGTCTTGCTTGACAGTCCAAGGAGTGTGTGTCAATACAAAGGTTCGTTTCTGAGCTTCGCCGTCTCTCCCCTTTCCACAGGCTGACACCCTTAGGAAAGGGTGGAAAATGTGGGCTAACGATGGAGCATTCTTTGCTCACAAAGGGAATGCTGCACAATCTACTACCCGTGGCCTCAGTAAGTCACCACAGGTTGAAGAATAGGTATTTAGTATCCAACTCTTTTGGGAAAACCCCAAACCTAGCCAAGAATCCTTGGCAAGAGCACATGGCCAAGTGCCTGAGTGTTGGCTGCCTGGCAGGTAGAGGACATTTGATTCTTTACAGAAACAATGATCAAGACTCCACTCAGCAGTCATGTCCTCCAGACAAACAGACATTTTGCTTTACTTATTAGTTGGGAGGGGTATATGCATTCAGGGGCATACATGCAGAGGTCAGAGGGTAACTTACAGGAGCTGGGGAGGCTGGGGTTCTTGTTCCAGAAGGAGGGGTTTGGCAGCTGAACTCAGGATGTTGTGCCTTTAGCCTCTGAGCCATCTCATTAGCCCTCCTGGATGTGTTTTACTGAGGCTCTGGGCTCTATGAATTATACATTTCAATGAATTTTTAAACTGTCGTCCGTTATGACTTTAAGTGTTCTCTATCCCTGTCCCTCTCCGAATCTGTCTCTGTGTCTGCTTTTCTCTCCCTGTCTCTTTGTCTATGTCTGTGTCTTTGTCTGTTTCCCTCCCTGTCTCTGTCTCTGTCTCTGTGTCTCTCTGTCTCTGTGTCTCTCTGTCTCTGTGTCTCTCTGTCTGTCTCTCTCTTTATCTCTCTCTGTCTCTCTCTCTCTGTCTCTCTCTCTGTCTCTCTGTCTCTCTCTGTCTCTGTCTCTCTCTCTCTCTCTCTCTCTCTCTCTCTCTCAGACCTTACTGACTGGCCTGAAACTCACCCTGTAGACTAGATTAGTCACAAACTCACGGAGATCCCCAAATGCTAGGTTAGCAGATGCATGAGTTAATGCCATTATCTCTGCAGGAGTCCTCCAGCCCCTCAGAGTAGGAATTGCTTAGGTTTAGGATTGCAGTGTGCCACCCACTATGTCCAGACAGGTCCTTATGCACTTCAGGCATTCGGTCCACAATTCTCTTTTGCTATTTCAGCTTGTCCCTCATTTAATGATGATCTCATCATTTCTTTTGAGACTCTTCCTCTGTTTCATTTTAATTTTTCTTATATCATCAAGTTCATTAGTCTTTTGTTCTCCAGTGCCTCTAACTCTATCTAGTATACTTTACACCCCAGACTAAAGTTTAAAAGTACAGCTCTTAGCCTTCAGGTTTTTATTTTTACCTAGTCTGAGCTTCTTTCAGCATATTTGCATTTTTTTTCAGTCTGTTGAGCATAGGGATAGTGTTCTACGAACATTTTTATGTTGTTGATTGCTAATTTCATCGCCTATGTCATTGCTGGGCTCAGCAACCTACTTACTTTACAGGCAGACTTTTTAAGGAAACATGATATTTACCTTGCAATAATAGAGGAGTTCTGAAAGGTAGACTATGCTAGTTATGGAAATAATGGGCAAATCCAGAAAGGACAGGGCAAAGGGAAACTCTAAGGGTAAACCGTGAAGGATTACATAAGCTATTTTGAAACAGAATCCTTGGCCACATGATTAATCTCAAGTTTGTTCAAGGATTAATAACAGGCATGCCCTGAGCCCAAGGCTGAGTGTGCAGTTATTGGATGGGATTGGATGGGTGTTCTTGCCCATGCCCTTTTGTGTAACACTAATTTATAGCAGTTTTAAATGACTGTTTTCGTTATCATGCTGATGTGCATGATATTCCTTCTTTCACAATCTCTCAGATAGCTCTATTTTATTTCTTTTATTAAAACGTGATGAACACAATTCCATTTTTATCCCAACAACTTTCACTTTTTAAATGGACTCACCTCTCCCTCCACTGAGAGTTGCCTGCGTTTAGTGATGCCTTCTTACAATGAATAGGACTTGTCAATTCAGTGTACTTGGAGGACACCTGTGTCTTCCTAATTTTTTTTATCATCTTTAATATGAGATTTAACTATCTTGTTAGAGAAGATTCTGATTTAGGTTTTGTCTTTAAGCTTGTAGACAAGTGTAATCGTGGTCCTCTACTGAGACGAAACCCTTATTTGTTTTCTACCTAATGCCCCATGAATTACAATTTCCGTTTGAGCCAGAGAACTGACAATATTTCCAGCCCTTAATATGTCCTATATACCATTAACTCTAATCCATCCAGATAGCCTTCCCCTGGCCTCCAGTAAATTTCATACATGGATACTCTGAAAAGTAATCAATCAGGTATTCAAGGCGACTCAGAAGATTTTCTAGTTTCCTCTAGTTTCCTGGCCATCTGTTTCTTCCTAACATTTCACTTAATTCTAGCTTCACAGACTACCACGGTCATGGGGTTCCAAGTCATTAGATATGGCCGGTATCTCAGCCCTTCCTCTAGGCACAAACTATACAAGTTAAGGTTCATTAGAGAAACAGAGCTAATAGAACCAATACATATTTGAAATAGGATTTATTAGATTGGCTTATGTGATATGAGATGAGGTGTTCCACAAGAGCTGTCTACAGGCCAGACTGGCTCAGAACCCAGGAGCTGTTCAATTCACAATGCTGGAAGCCTAAGCAATTCTCTTCTGGCACTGAGGGGTTGGAGGACTCCTGCAGAGATAATGGCATTAGCAACTGCTGGGAGACTGAAGAAGCTGAGTTATAGTGATGCTAGTGAAGGGTGATAACAGCAGTAGCAGCAGCAGCAGCAGCAGCAGCAGCAGCAGCAGCAACAGAATAGATGCATTTACCAGCACAGAGCAAAAAGTGGCAGTCAAAGCAGCATTGTTTTTCCCTTAGATATCATTATATTTGGACTATGATTGGAAAGAATTGCCAACCTTAGAGAGTGTCTTCACTCAGTTAACTTCTTGGGGAAACACTCATAGAGTTACTTGGAGTCATGATCCTAAGTTGCTTCCAGGTCTAATCAAGTTACCAATCGAGACTAATCATCATAGGTTCACCCTCTGTCAACATGACACCTAATTGTATATCTCCTATGTCATACTTAATTTTCTTTTTTTCCTTGAATATAATCTTCATTTACATTTCAAATGGTAAAACCTTTCCTGGTTTCTCCCCTCCCAGAAAACCCCCAACCCCTCCTCCCACCCCCTGCCTCCAAGTATATGCCCCTTCACCTGACCCACTCCCATCTCCCCCCACCTCACCTCGATTTCCCTTTGTTGGGGCATCTATTGAGCCTTTACCTGACCAAGGACCTCTCCTCCCACTAATGCCCAACAAGGCATTCCTCTGCCACACTTTTGGCTGGAACCATGTGTACCCCTCGGTTGATGGTTTAGTCCCCGGGAGTCCTGGGCCATCTGGGTGGCTGACATCATCGTTCTTCCCATGGGGCTGTAAACCCCTTCAGCTCCTCCAGACTACCCTCCAACTCCTCCACTGGGGACCCCATGCCAAGACCAATGGTTGGCTGCTAGCATTTGCCTCTGAAATAAAAGCAATAACAAGGTCATTTAATTCAACTGAAAATGCATGATTCTTTCCCCCCAAAATAAATATCAAAATCCCTTGCAGGGTCTTTAGTGTTTTAGTATCTCATAACTTAAATGTAATAACAGATTATAACACTTACCTCCTGAAGTTATCTGGATTAGTGTTATAGTATGTGGTAAAAATAATAGAGAAAATAAATTCAACCTATCTATTTTTGTGCATCTATATGTAAACATATTTTAACAAAGGAGAACAGAAACGCTTATGGCGATTACAATCCTTATTCTGTAACCAGTCAATGGCCTTCACTTGGATTCCTACATTTCGTCATAGTCCCTCTACCCTTGGTAAGCACTTCAGGATGTGTTGGATCTTTGCCTGGAAGGGTGACCTACACTTTGAATGCTGAAGAGTATGAGCTATTTATCATCCTGATGGATTTGGTTCTGTAGTTTGCCATTAACATTAATTACAGGATATGGTAACACCAAGAGATACCATAAAGGATCTCCTGCTTTACACACACACACACACACACACACACACACACACTTCCTTACCCATATTGTAGAGAAGCAGCCTAATTTCCTCTTAGTAGTCCAGACCAACCACCCTTGCCCAAACTAACTCCTTTATCAGCCTGTTGATTCATGGACATCGGAAGCCCAAAATGGCCAAAAGGAAGTCTTAGATTCCAGTTCAATCGAAAGTTTATTTTGCCTTCTGGCAGAAGCACTCACTTCTGGGCTACCAGAATATAGGTTTGAGGTAACAAAACGCAAAAAATTTGTTAGCAGGTCGTAGAGGTGATGGTGAATGATACTATTTCCTTTTCCACCTCTGTGTGCAATAACCCACAAACCATGGTTATTGTAGAAACAGTACCAGATATTTGATATGGAATCAGAACATCTATCACCTTCTAGAGAACACTGCCCCCACTGTCCAGGTTACTGCCTCCTTGTTGGCACCAGAGGAGTATTTGCAAGGA
This sequence comes from Apodemus sylvaticus, assembly GCF_947179515.1. NCBI lineage: Eukaryota > Metazoa > Chordata > Mammalia > Rodentia > Muridae > Apodemus > Apodemus sylvaticus. Next base: position 72,652,064 of record NC_067484.1, read on the forward strand.
CATTCCACCATACTATCAAGCCAACTGGATCAGGATGAGAGGGATCATCATAAGACTGGCAAGTCTGATGAACATGAGCTCTCTGTGTCACTTCTTTGGTTGCCAGGAAAGTTCCATTTATCAGCTTATAAATGTATGTCAGATCTGAACTCTAAAATATCATGCAGGTTGATTTATTGCTGTTGCTATTCTTATTATTTGATCTCGAGTGTATATTGTTCTCTAGAACATGAAGGTTGTCCTGAGTGGTGACTGCCAGTGCTGGGCCTCGGGTAGGCTTATCATGTGGAAATATCCATCTAGAATGCCATTCACCTTCCAGGGAAGCGCACAAAAAATTCTGACATTGAAAAATCTCTCTTAGAATATTTATGGTGACACAACTTTGACACTCTGTGTGAACACTCTGAGTGAACAAGGCCCACCCTCTGCAATTTACTAAAGACCATTTGGTGGCACTCCAATACCTGCTGTGGGACTGCAAATATCTCAAGGGGCAATAGATGCTCATAGTGGAAAGCAGTTGAGGGACAGCCCATGTTGGAGCTTAGCTACGATGCTGGTGTGAAGAGGGTCAAGCAACGGTCCACAGTTACAGGCATGCTTGGGAAACTATTTGGTCCTGCCTCTCTCTTCGGTCCTATCTGAAAAGGAAGGAAATTCATCACAAGGTTCCCAATTTTACAGTCAGAATTTAGACAAAGAAATACCACTGGGTTTGGTTTACTTCTTTAATATTCCCCAAACTTATTTTGGATCAAGTTGCCCTCTATATTGCTTTAACTATAGCTCATCTCTGCTTACCAAAACAAAACTAAAATGTTCTTCCTTCTCACTGTCTCCAAGAAGAGGACTCTCCTTTACTTATCTTTCACTCTTCCTTGAGAGAAGGAACAGATAACTTTGCTGCAAGCCTACTTTCTTTCAAAGTGCAGCTGCAAACATTTTTCTTGTGTTGTCCTTATTCTAATCTTGAATGTGTTAAGATAAAGTTTCAGAGATCCTGGATGGAGACTGGTTAACATATGGAGTTAGAAACATACAGGTATACAGAAGCCAAGTTTGATTGATTCCAAAGTTCCGACATCTTTAATTGTACCCTAGGTATGTAAGGTACATGATGTTCCACACATGTAAGCATGTACTTACATGATGTAAGTGATGCTCAAATGGAGCTCTCAACACAAACTAACCAAAAATATAGCAGTCTGAAGCAAATGTGTGGAAACTCCCATTCACCCACATCTGATTCCAAATGCCTCTCAACTCTAATCATTTCTAGAAATGTATTCCTTTTCCTGGTGGTTTTAGAAGGTTTTTATTTCCCTTTTGAATTAGTTTTCAAAGTTAGCATAAGAAGTTGTGGATTTTGTTGTACCATGTTCATACACACCTTGTGGTTATTCCTCCTCACTCACCTACAGTGCTCCCTAATCTTGGTGCTACCTTCTTGTTATTTCCTTTCTGTCCTGCTTAGGATTTTATTGCTGTGAAGAGGCACCATGCCCATGGCAACTCACACAACGGACAATATTTAACAGGAGCTGGCTTATAGTTCAGAGGTTTAGTCCTTTATGTCATGGTGGGAAGCATGGCAGTGTGCAACCAGACATGGTGCTGGAGGAGCCAAGAGTTCTAGTCTGGATTGTCAGACAGCAGGAAGAGAGAGGCACTAGGCCTGACTTGAGCATCTGAAACCTCAAAGCCCACCCCCAAGTGACACATTTCTTCCAGCAAGACCACATTTTCTTCTAATAGTGCCAGTTCTTCTGGGGGGAATTTTCATTCAAATCACCACAAGTTCTGTCCCTCAACAGTTCCGTAATGCTTTTAAGTCACACGGGATCACTGACCATTGATCAGTTCTCAGCCATCCTCTTTCCTTTCTCTAACATCTCTTTCTTCTGATGGGTTTCTCTCTAGTCTTATGATGTGTCCAGACACATGTATACACATATGCACACACACACACACACACACAGAGAGAGAGAGAGAGAGAGAGAGAGAGACAGACAGACAGACAGACAGACAGACAGACAGACAGAGACAGAGAAAGAACATGGGATTTATCTTTCCAAGTCTGGTTTATTTTGCCTGAAAATAGTTTTGTCTACTTTCCTTCAAATGATATGCTTTCATTTTTATTATGACAGAATAAAAGGACTAAATTCCATTGTGTTATGGAAATGTACCACGTTTTCTTTTTTCATACATTGGCTAGCAGGCATCTGAGCTGATCCTGTTTTCTAGCTCTTGAGAACAGTGTAGCAATAAACATGGTTGTGCAAGTAGTTTTGGTAAATACCCAAGACTGCTGTGTCTGGGCCATATGGTGGTTCTCATTTTATTTTGGGAAGGAGACTTTTGATCTCCTCTCTATAAAGAATGCAAAGGGTTACATTCCCACCAGTGGCAAACACAGATATCTTTCTCCTCATATACTCTCCAGCATTCAGTGTTTTGTGTTTTCTTGATGCTAGCCATTCTGACGGGAGGCAACTCAGTACCATTGTATTTGCATTTCCTTGATGGCTAAAGATACTGATCACCTTTTCATACATTTACTAGCCATTTGAATATTTTCTAGTGAGAACTGATTATTCTATTAATTAGCCATGTATTGATTCAAAGATCTGTTCATGTTTAGTGTTTACTGTTGTAGTTATTAGTTATTCTAGATGAAGGACTTTTTGAGCTGACTAGCTTTATATCAACTTGAGATAAGTTGAAGTTATTTGGGGAGGGAAAACCTTGAGAGCATGCCTTTACCGTACTGGCCTGTGAGCAAGCCTGTGGGGCATTTTTTGGATTAATGATTGACGTGGGGGAACAGAACACTGTGGGTGGTGCCATTCCTGGGCACTTGGTCCTGAACTGTATAAGAAAGCAGACAGAGCAGGCTTTGGAGAGCAAGCCAAAAAGCAGCATCCCTCCATTACCTCTTCATCAGCCTCTGCCTCTAGGTTCCTCCTTGAGTTCTTGCCCTGACTTCTCTGGATGGTGGACCACAGGCTGGGAGATGAAACAAACCCTTACCTCCCCAGGTTGCTCTTGGACATGGTGTTTATAACAGTAGGAACCCTAACTGAGGCACCCTTGTATGATATATAGGTTCCCAACAATTCCATATGTTCTTTATTCACAGTTGTGATTATTGCCTTTGTTTTGCAACAGGCCTTTGATTTTATAATCCTAATTATTAAGTCTTGGAGTTGTTCCCTTGGCTATTGAAATCCTTGTTAATGTGGATGCCATGAAATATTTTACTCATGTTTCCCTCTAATAATCTCAGTCATGAGTTTTGTATTAAGGTCATTGTTCCATTTCTAAAGATGATTTTTGTGAAGAGTGACAGATGTAGATCTAGTTTGCATTTGCCTTCTTTTTTTTTTCTTTTTTAGAGAATGAACAAAATTCCATTGTATAGTGGAAAGGAACCATATTCCCTTTTTAAAATTTATCTGCCGGTGGACATTTAAGGTGGTTTCGTTTCCAAACTCTAGTAAATAGGGCAGTGGTAAACATGGATGTAAAATATTTCTTCATCATGTTGACATAGAACTCCTTGGTTAGTCAAATTTCCAGCACCAGTTGTTTAATATATGTTTTATTTTCCAGTGTGTGTTGATGGTACCTTGGCTGAAAGGTGGTTGTACTCATGGGTTTATTTCTGGGACCTTTCTTCCAGAGCACATTGTTTTAGTTGTAATACCTCTGTAATATAATTTGAGATCAGGAATTGTAGTACCAATAGCATTATTCTTTCTGCTTAGGGTTGCATTGGGCACTCAGTATCTTTTTGCTACTGTTTTAAATATTTCTGAGACTATCACAGGATTTTAGAGGAAAGTGCACTGCATCTGCAGATCACATTCAGTAACTCTCATTTTCACAATATCGGTCCTGATTGTTCATGAGCATTGCTAATCTTTTTATTTTCTAGAGCCTTCAATTTCCTTCTCCAACATCTTACATTTTTCATTGTAGAGATCTTTCAAATTTTTTATTATGTTTATTTCTAATTTTTTAAGCATCCAGTTTAATAAGCCATTTCCCCTTTTTTTTTTCTCAGCAAGTTTTTATTAACACATAGAGAAGACTATGCTTTGAATGTGAATGTGTGTATTAGAACTCAGAGGTCTCTTTATTTATTTTCATATGTATAAGTATTTTTGTCTGTATACCATGTGTATGCAGTGCCCATGGAGGCCAGAGGATCTGATGCCCTGGAACTGGTGGTTGTGAGTTGCCTCTTAAGTTTTGGGAGTCAAACCTGGGTCTCTGGAAGAGCCACCAGGGCTCTTATCCTCCAAGCCTTCTCTCCAGCCCTTCTAAGAGTTATTCGGTTGGGTCTTTGTGGTCTTTCCACTATAGGTTCATGTCATCTACAAATAGAAATATTCTCACTTCTTTCTTTCCTATTTGTATGCTTTTAATTTTTCTTATATATTGTTACTCTAGCCAATATTTCAACCAGTATATTAAATGTGGAGAAAGATGGCATCCTGTTTCACTCTTGAATTTAGAGGAAATACTTCCAATTTCCTCCATTTAATATAATATTGGTAATGGGTTTTTGAGTATAGCCTTTTTAAGACCGTTGTATTTCTTCATATTCCTTGTTTCTTCAGAACTTTTATCATGAAGACATGTTGACTTTATTGAAAGCCTCTTCTGCAGGTAGAAATGGTCATGCTCTTTCTGCTTTCAGACCCTTATTTATGTGTTATGATTATATTTACTGAGCTGCATGTGTTGAAGGACCATGAAATCTAGGAATGAAGCCAACCTGCTTAGTCAGGTATATAATCTTAATGTACTCTCGAATTTTCATGAGTATTTTAAGCCAAACATTTAAATCTTCGTTCATCAGGGAAATAGATCTACAGCCTCAGGAGTTTTTCCTATCACAGTATGCTATCAGGGAAATTCTGGCTTCACATATTGAGAGTGGTTTCCTTTCTATTTTATAGAACAGTTTGTGTGACACTAGTATAAGTGTCTGTTGTGGATCTCTTTATGTTCTTCGTATCTTCTTTTGATCTTGGTAGGTCACATGTGTTCAGGAATTTGTCCATTTCTAGATTTCCAAAGTAATAAAATATGAATTTTCAAAACATTTCCTGATGATTCTCTGGAATCTGCTATAACTCTTCCCCTTTTGTCTCTAATTATGTTAATTTTGGTTTCATTTTTATTTCAATTACATTAGTTTGGGTTTGTGGGCTTCTTTATCTTTTCAAAGTACTAAGTCTTTGATTCTGTGCATCCTTTCTTTTGGTCTCCCTTCATTATTTTTGGCCCCAAATCTTTACTTCTTGCTATCTAATCACCACTGTAAAATGTCCTCTTCAAATTACCTTCACAGCATCCTGGACTGCCATAACTGGGGTCATGACCCCAACTGGGTGACAGGAAATTAAGTAAAACAGACAGATACCCGTTGATACAAATTCTCTCTGTGACGGCGATAAATCAGTAGCCTGGATTCCCAACACAAGAACTAGGTGGCAGGCCCACTCACCCCGACCAGTCTCAGTAAGGGTTTCTGGAGGGGATGTGTTTGAGGTACCATCATTCGGATGAGGAAGCTTCAGTCTATTCTTTCTACATGCTGTGAATAATCACACATGGACTATGGGAAGGCTTTCCCATTCCCATGGGCCCGAGGCATTGGAACCTCTGACATGGCTGAGCTCATGTCAACAGTGCACACTCAATTAAGACTCCACTCCCTTTCACAGCAGAGGATTCTGGTAGATTTACATCTGACCCTGGTTCATTTTAAAGGTCTTCTTGCGCTATCTTCTTCTAGCTGGTACACTAGGCAAGTTCAGTCCTCGAACAACTTGGTTGCAGTCATCGAGACATGGAAATGCAACTCTCCACAAGCTGTGTGGCAGAGTGGAGGGTGAGGAAGTACAGCGAGAATCCCTAGGAGAATCCCAATTAATTACACTATACAGAAAATTGACCACTGCTGCACTCTAGCAACCTTCTATGGGCTGTACTTCCTCATAATAAAACAGTGTTGGTTCTCTAGGTTGTTATGGAAAATGTGGTGGTTTGGATATATATGGCCCAGGAACTGGCACTATTAGGAGGTGTAGTCTTGTTGGAGGAAGTGTGTCACTATGGGGTGGTGTATGGGGAGGGTATTGAGACTCTCTTCTTAGCGGCCTGGAAGCCAGTCTTCTGACTGCCTTCCAATCCAGATGCAAGATTGAGAACTCTCTGCTCCTTCTCTAATACCAAGTCTGTCTGCATGTTCCCATGCTCCGTCCTTGATGATAATGGACTGAGCCTCTGAACCTATAGGTCAGCCCCAATTACATGTTGTCCTTATAAGAGTTGCTTTATAAGAGTTGATCGTGGTGTCTCCTTACAGCAATGTAAACCCTAACTAAGACAGAAAGTAAGCATCATAGCCTCTCTGGAAGAATGGGAATACCCATTCAGAATGGGAATACCATAGAGATCAGAAAAGTAGCAAGGGGCCCTGAGGTGGGGCAGGGTTCTCAGAACTGTCCCAGTAGAATGCAGTGGTAATAGGGTTATAGGAAAATAATGGAACCAAACAAGTTAAATTAAAGTTGGCGGTGGGAGGGCAGAGGGGAGAATAAAGGGATGGAATAAATAACAGTAGAGACTGCTGAGAAATGTTCCAGTCATCCTGTGAAATGGAAGGCTCTGCCTCTAGGTGGTTTGCTAGAGGCAGAGCTAGGGCAGCGTTGTGGTCACAGATTTGACTCAGAAGGCCACAGTTTTCCTACTTCAAGTTAGCTTCACTCCCCAGACATGTCCTTGAGCTAGAAAGTTGGACACGAAGGCCTGCTTAGATTGATATGCTAATCCTGGGGTGAGTATGATGGTTGCAGGCAGTGTGCTGCTATTTCCCACCTCAGATAGCAAACTAAAGCAAGTCATTTACTTAACCCAATTGAGTGTAACATGCCAACTGAGAATGCATTCATATTGTCCAGGAAGAAAAAAAGCACTTGTTCCAAAAAGATGGCTCAGAAAGGAGGGGCCATGCAAGGAAAATCAGAATTATCCCTATGACATGACATATTGAAGGGAGTCATGTAGGGCTGTATTTTTAAGCAGGCAAGCAATTTGGTATTCACAGATGTTGTTTCAGAAGTACCAAGCCAGACGCAGACCACTGCCGCTTGCTTTCAGAAGCATGTCTGAAGGGAACTGACCTGTCAGAGACTTGTTGGGGTTCAGCCTCTCTGGGAATGCCACCATTTCATCAGGATTCATGAATAAGCTGTAAGAATCTGCCCTAGTGAGTCTCTCTCTCAGCCCCCGATCTTCTGTGAAGGCGTCACCATACCCATCCATGGTAGCTAGCCATGCATACCCATCCACAGTAGCTAGCCTTGCCGTCCTCCCCAGGGAGGGATGGGAGGCTGTCTCCTCCCATCACTGGCCTCTGCAGGAGGTCACTAAGATCCTTCATGAGTAGCAAGAAAACAGGGCTCTGCCAATATTTAACTGGTGAAATTACTTATCTGTAATCTTTACGAAATATCAACTGAGGCAGCATGGGAGTATGAAGTGGTTGGTTTAATCAAGATTCATGAAGCAGCTCATTCCTGAGCAACTGGGGTGGGTAACACAGCCCAGTTATCAGTAACCTTAAAACTGTAGATCTCCTCAATCAAGAGTCACTCGGTCCATGAAACAGGCAGTCTCTAACATGTTTCATAAGAAGAACAATTTTTTTTTTGTCTTCAGATATTCTAATCAATCCCCAATTTTCTCCGGAGCAGGTAAACACATTCTTGCTTGCCTTTGCTGGGTTATTTCTACCTTACTAGAACTTTCCGTGGGTCATCTCTCCCAGCATGCCAAGCTCCAAACATGCTGCTTCTCAAGCAGGACACACTGACTACTTCCTAAACTAAGCTGGAGAACAGACCCATCCGTTCTACAATAAAGGGTGAGTACTTAAAGAGAACCCCCCGCCCCCAGCAGGATTGACTCTCCATAGTCCTGCAAGGAATTCTGGGAAAGAGTGCTTCCAGAAGCCAGGCACAGTTCTAGCCTCTTTGTTCCTCCCCCTCCCCCAAGGAAGTCATCCAACTGTATACTATTTAAATACTGTTGTCATGTGACTCTGCTTTCACCTTCCTCTTCAGCATTCATGCTAACACTTTCCAAGAGCTTGTCGCTTGCAAATTTCTTGTAGTTGCTTTCTCTTAAGCTTCCACACACAATCGGGGCTCTGTCTTGGGTTCCATGTGAGCCCAGGGCCTAGATACAGTCTGCTTCTACCTCATCCTTCCTCAGCGGACACCTAGGTGGCTCTTCCTCACTTATTTCCGTTATTTATTCGCTTACGCAGCAGAGATCTATTAGATCATATTATGTGATGCGCCATGTTTGGGGCTGAGTATAAGTTACAGGAAAAAAAAGGCCTTCTTGCGGCCATTTTGATCTTTGACTTTTATTGAGGAAGACACCGAATAAGCAAGTTCACAATTCATCTGACGGTGACAGAGGGATTATGGGAAGGGGAATATTACTTTTTAATGGGTGTGAGGGAGAACTCTTCTGGGAAGATGATGTTTTAACAGACTTGAAGGAAATGGATGAATGAGAACGTAAGACAGCCACAAACTGCTTAAGAGCAGTTTAAACCTCTGTTCTATGAGGTCTGTGAGAGCCCCACAATGCCAGAGCCCCAGGCTGCTGGCCTGCTGTGTTCTCAGAGCAGCAGCAATGCCCAGGGCGCTTTAGCAGATGATGCATCTGATGCTGGGGGCAGGCTGCTGAAGAGAAGGGCTAAGTTAATGGAGTAGGGACATTCGGGTCTTGTGAGGACCTTAATTCTGAGTGAGATTCACAGCCACTGGAGGCTTGAATGAAGGTATAATTACAATCATAAGGAGTGCTCTAGCTGCTTTATTGAGAGTTGTTGGCAGTGGTGAGCTGAGAGCAGCTACTAGGGAGCCATTATAGCAATCCTGGTTAATGTGGACTAACACTTAATGGTAGAAAAGCAGATCAGATAGCATTTTCTGTTGGATTAAGTATGAGATATGAAGAAAGGACAAGACTGTCCTTTATTCCCATATAGAAGACTGGGGTAAGGAGAGTTGAGTAGTTGAGAGGAATTTTATTTTGGACATAGTCTAGTTTGAAGTATTTAAACTGTTTTGTTTGTGTGTGTGTGTGTGTGTGTGTGTGTGTGTGTGTTTGGTACATGATTATAGCTTTTCCAGGAGCTGTACATTCTGAAATGCTGGTGGCACCAATGGGGACTGGGTGAATTCAACAATGGGGTGAGCCTTCTGTAAGGTGTGTAACGATGCTGAGAAGTTCTCACTGCCTCTGAAGAAGTCTTTGCTCTGCAAACCACTTCCTCACACTGGCTCACGCTGCTGACCTTGCTGGGTCACGTACAGTCTCCGTTTCTTTGACCCAGCAGCAGCAGCAATATTGCTTTCCCAGGATCTTCACTGAGCTTGGGACTTCTTTTTAAATAATAAGTCTTAAATGGTACCTATCCTGCAAATACCAGCTCAAATCTCACTTTTGTGGAATTTAATTTTTTGAAAACCAAAAAAGTATTAGGTAACAAAGATATAGCAATAACGAAATTATTTGTTTTTTTTTGAAAAGCCCATTCTGTTCCGTTAATTTGACTTTCTCTGATCTTCTGCAGCAATTAAAATTTGTGGCTCTATAGTTGACATTCAGACTAAAGTGAGAACAAGAGATGATGCTAATCTGTTGGAGAACCAGGAAATTAAACAAGTGATTAAAACAAAATGAAGTGTGCTTCTAGCTGAGATAGGGGACCAGAGGGTGTGTGTACAGTAGACAATGATGCCCAGTGCTACATTCCCCAAAGTTGTTCATATCGAATATCCAGAACTTGTGAATTTGTTATTTCATATAGCAAGACTGACTTTGCAGATAAAATTAGCCATTCAGCTGTCCTTAAAACAGGAAGAGTGCCCTAGGCTATCCAGGTGGTGCCCAGTACCACAGAGAAGGTATTTTGGCATGAGGGAAGAGAGCCAATGATGAGGGAAGATAAAAATGGAGGAAGATATGGAGGCTAAGCATACATGGAAAAGGTTAGGATGTTCCACCCACACAATCGCAAGGATTGTACCTCTACCACACTTAGACCAGAGCCCCGCAACACCTATGTGAATCTCCTTGACTGAAAAACTGCAACATAATGTGTATTTATACTAAGCCACTTGCTATATGGGAACCCTTTACTGTGGTAATAAAACTCATGGGGCACTCAGTGGCTGTTTAACTTCTTCAGAACTTAACTTCGTCTTGTAACCTCAAAGTGAACTGCCAAGTCTCAAAGACCCAAGGCAATGAAACACCTTTAAAAATCCCCTCTGCCCACAGACTGTAAGAAGTTTAACACAGGAAGGCCCAAGTGAGGAAGCTTCAATTCCACTTAGAAGGGAGAACAAAATAATTATGGGAGGCAGAGGGAGGGAGGAGCTTGGATGTGAGAGGGGAGGTAGAGGGGAAAAGGGGAACAGGATCAGGTATTGGGGGATGGAAGGAACAGGAGAGAAGCCCAGAAGGAATGAATGGAACTATGCAGCCTCTGGGGGTGTGAGATAGAGGACCCTCTATAAAGTACCAGAGACCTGGGAGATGAGAGACTCTCAGAACTCACTTGGGGTGGCCTTAACCAAAATGCTCAACAATGGGGAGAGGGAACTCAGAGTTCACCTCCAGTTCAAAGACAAGGCCTCAAGTGGAGGGGCGGGGTTACCAACCCATAGTCAGTATTTCTGACCCAGAGTTGTTTCTGTCTAAAAGAACTGAGGTGATAAAAATGGAGAAGAGACTGAAGGAAAGGCAGTCCATGACTGGCCCAACTTGGGGTCCATTTCAGGGCAGGAGGAGAGGGGTAGTGAGGAGTGACCAAGGCCCAACACTATTACTGATGTGCTCACAGACAGGAGCCTGACATGGTTGTCCTCTGAGCGGCCCTACCAGCAGCTGACTGAGATAGATGCAGAAACTGGGGACCTCTATGGTTGAATTAGGGGAAGGATTCTAGGAGGTGAAGGCTAGGGAGACCCCATAGGAAGACCAGCAGTCTCAACTAACCTAAACCCCCTAGGAAATCCCAGAGACTGAGCCACCAACCAGGCAGCATGTATGGGCAGTCTGCAGCCCCCCACACATATAAGTAGAGGACTGCCTGGTCTGGCCTCAGTGGGAGAAGATGGCTTAATCCTTGAAAGACTTGAGGCCCCAGGGAAGGGGGATGTCTGGTTGGGAAAGGAGCATCTTCTCAGAGCTAAGTAGGAAGAAGAATGGGATGAGGAAGTGTGGGAGGGAGGAGAGGAGGGAGGACAATGGCTGAAATGTAAATTAAAATAATTTTTAAAAACCTTCCTCTAAGGAGTGGTCCTTGGTCAGGTAAAGGCTCAATAGATGCCCCAACAAAGGGAAATTGAGAGTGGGGAGGTGGGAGTGAATTGGGTGGAGGGGCATATATGTGGAGGCAGGGGGTGGGAGGAGGGGTTGGGGATATTTGGGGAGGGGGGAATATCTGGAAAGGTTTTACCATTGGCAATGTAAATGAAGATGATATTCAATTTAAAAAAATGGATGAGTGAGACATTGTGGGCTCCCCTTATCTGTGTTAGATGTCTATTGTTGTTCTCTTTCTTCCGCCCCTGTTAGGTGGTTGTGTTGGGGATAGTGTATTGACGTAACTCCAGACATCACCGGGAGGTACTTGCAGCAAACCCCATTATCCTCTGGTTCTTTTTGTTTTGTTTTGTTTGTTTTTTCAAGACAGGGTTTCTCTGTGAGGCCCTGGTTGTCCTAGAACTCACTCTGAAGACCAGGCTGGCCTCGAACTCAGAGATCCGCCTGCCTCTGCCTCCCAAGTGCTGGGATCAAAGGCGTGCACCACCACCACGCCCTGCTATCCTCTGGTTCTTAACAATCTTTCCTCCTACGCCCTCTTCCTCAATATCCCTAAGCCTCATGTAGGGGAGTGTTTTATAGATGTATCCATTGGGACTGGGCTCCACAACTCTGTATTCTGGTTGGCTGTGGTATTTTCTAATGGTCTAAGTCTACTGCAAAGGGAAGTTTCCTTGATGAGAGGTGGCTAATGTACTTACCAGTGGGTGTAAGGAAAAATGCTTAAAATATAATTAGAAAGTATGCTGGTTGAGTAAACTGGTGGTTATAGATTCTCCTTCAAGATCCATGCCTTCACTAACCCTGGATAGTTGTCTAGGTTTTCAGTACCGGACATGGTATTCCCTCTTGCTCAGTGGGTCTAAGTCCAATTAGAGAGTTGTTGTTTACAGCCACCATGTGAGTACCGCTACTGTACTCAGTGTTGTCCAATACCAAATGGTCAGCTATGAAAACATACCTCTTAGTCACATTATATACACTGAGCAGGTTGTATTTTTCTATTTAGGAATATGTGTATGTGCACATACATACATATATGTAACAACAATTAGTGAAAAAATAGGAACCCTGAAGAGAACAAGGAGGTGTCTCAACTGAGGGCTTGGAGAAAGGACAGACAAGGAAAAAGTGCTATAATTATATTACAATCTTAAAAAAACAAAAAGAAACAATTTTAAAAGTTCTCTCTGCCAGTGCACATACTGTCAAGGTTTTCTTGGTGGCAGGTAACAGAAGATCTACTAAAACTGTTTAACCTGAACGCCTCCCCCCAGTAAATGAAACCTTCAAGGGAAAGTTTAGCTTCAGGTATAGCAGAAGACAGGTGGACAAGAGCCCAGCGTTTTATGTTAGTGACAAAGTCATTCAGTAGCCACTCCTGGATGCCAATCTTTTGCTTTGTTTTATTAGATATATTCTTTATTTACATTTCAAATGATTTCCCCTTTCTTGGATCCCCCTCCCCGAAAGTCCCATAAGCCCTCTTCCCTCCCCTCTGTTCCCCATTCAACCCCTTCCCACTTCCCTGTCCTGGTATTCCCCTACACTGCTGCACTGAGCCTTTCCAGGACCAGGGGCCTCTTCTTCCTTCTTCTTGGGCATCATTTGATATATGAATTGTGTCTTGGGTATTCTGAGCTTCTGGACTAATATCCACTTATTAGTGAGTGCATACCATGTGTGTTCTTTTGTGATTGGGTCACCTCACTCAGAATGACAGTCTCCAGTTCCACCGACTGGCCTAAGAAGTTCATGAATTCATTGTTTTTAATAGCTGAGTAGTATTCCATAGTATAAATATACCATAGTTTCTGTATCCATTCCTCTGTTGAGGGACATCTGGGTTCTTTCCAGCTTCTGGCTATTATAAATAGGGCTGCTATGAACATAGTGGAACATGTGTCATTACATACTGAGGAAGCCTCTGGGTATATGCCCAGGAGTGGTATAATGGGGTCCTCTGGTAGTATCATGCCCAGTTTTCTGAGGAACTGCCAGACTGATTTCCAGAGTGGTTGTACCAGCTTACAACCTCTCCAGCAGTGGAGGAGTGTTCCTCTTTCTCCACATCCTAGCCAGCACTTATTTTCCCCTAAGTTTTTGATCTTAGCCATTCTAACTGGTGTGAGGAGAAATCTCAGGGTTGTTTTGATTTGCATTTTCCTGATGACTAAGGATGTTGAACATTTCTTTAGGTGCTTCTCAGTCATTTGATATTCCTCAGGTGGAAATTCTTTGTTTAGCTCTGTACCCCATTCCCCCCCTAAAATAGCCACTTTAATAAAATACGATCAAATATTCAGAAAGTACCTCAGGTAGGACATCACCTGCTACTTTAATGGTGGCCAGGTAGGTCATGTTTCAAATATCAAAGATTAGGAAACCTTTCTGAGGATCAGACAAAAAATGTTTTGTTTGGAGGATCACCTGTTTAAGGATGTCACAGTGACTTTGTAAGAGACATCTTTCACAGAAAACAAAATCTCATCATAAAACCAAATAAATTCACACAAACTTCGTTTCATGCTCTGGTAGGTGCTATCTTCCCTCTTCATCATTCCAGCTAAACAGCTTTAAGGTTCTACTGAACATTCACTAGTCACTGCTGATTTAAGCCACACCCTCCTCTTTTTTAAATTAGATATTTGCTTTACTTATATTTATTATTTTTATTATTATTAGATATTTGCTTTATTTACATTTCAAATAGTATCCCCTTTCCGAATTACCCCTCTGAAAACCCCTTATCCCATCTCCCTGCCTCCTCACTTCCCCCTCCCAATTTCCTGAATTGCATTGGTCCTGTGAAGGCTCAATTCCCCAGAAGAGGGGAATGTACTCCATTTTTAATAAGGTTATTTGGCTCTCTGGAGTCTACCTTTTTTGAGTTCTTTGTATATCTTGGATATTAGCCTTCTGTCGGATATAGGGTTGGTAAAGATCTTTTCCCAATGTGTCGGTTGCCATTTTGTCCTTTTGACAGTGTCCTTTGCCTTACAGAGACTTTGTAATTTTATGAGGTCCCATTTGTCAATTCTTGATCTTAGAGCATATGCTATTGGTGTTCTGTTTAGGAAATTTTCCCCTGTGCCCATGTGCTCAAGGTTCTTCCCCAGTTTCTTTTCTATTAATTTCAGTGTGTCTGGTTTTATGTGGAGGCCCTTGATCCACTTGGAGTTGAGCTTAGTACAAGGTGATAAGAATGGATCAATTTGCATTCTTCTGCATGCTGATCTCCAGTTGAACCAGCACCATTTGTTGAAAAGGCTATCTTTTTTTCACTGGATGATTGTAACTACTTTGTCATAGATTAAATGACCATAGGTGTGTGGGTTCATTTCTGGGTCTTCAATTCAATTCTATTCCATTGATCTACCTGCCTGTCACTGTAGCAATACCATGCAGTTTTTAACACTATTGTTCTGTAATATTGCTTGAGGTCCGAGATACTGATTCCCCCAGAAGTTCTTTTCTGTTGAGAATAGTTTTAGCTATCCTGTGTTTTTTGTTATTCTAGATGAATTTGAGAATTGCTCTTTCTAACTCTATGAAGAATTAAGTTGGGATTTTGATGGGTATTGCACTGAATCTGTAGATTGCTTTTGGCATGATGGCCATTTTTATTTACTATATTAATCCTGCAAATCCAAGAGCATGGAAAAATTTTCCATTTTCTGATGTCTTCTTTGATTTCTTTCTTCAAAGACTTGCAGTTCTTATCATACAGATCTTGCACTTGTTTGGTTAGAGTCACACCAAGATACTTTATATTGTAGTACTATATTGAGTAAATATGGAGAGAGAGGGCAGCCTTGTCTAGTCCCTGATTTTAGTGGGATTTTCTCCATTTAGTTTGATGTTGGCTACTGGTTTGCTGTATATTGCTTTTACTATGTTTAGGTATGGGCCTTGTATTCCTGTTCTTTCCAAGACTTTGGATGTTGAATTTTGTCAAATACTTTTTCAGCATCTAATGAAATGACCATGTGGTTTATTATTTTTTTTTTGAGTTTGTTTATGTAGTGGATTGCATTGATGGATTTCTGTATATTCAACCATCCCTACATGGCTGTGATGAAGGCTACTTGATCATGGTGAATGATCGTTTTGATATGTTCTTGGATTCAATTGGCAAGAATTTTATTGAGTATTTTTGCATCAATATTAATAAGAGAAATTGGTCTAAACTTCTCTTTCTTTGTTGGATCTTTGTGTGGTTTGGTATCAGCAAAATTGTGGCTTCATAGTACGAGCTGGGTAGTGTTCCTTCTGTTTCTATTGTGTGGAATAGTTTGAAGAGTATTGGTGTTAGGTCTTCTTTGAAGGTCTGATAGAATTCTGTACTAAAACCATCTGGTCCTGTGCTTTTTTTGGTTGGGAGACTGTCAATGACCACTTCTATTTCTTTAGGGGTTATGGGACATTTAGATGGTCTATCTAATCCTGATTAAACTGTGGTAGTTAGTATCTCACTAGGAAATTGTCCATTTCCTCCAGATTTTCCATATGTGTTGAGTATAGTCTTTTGTAGTAGGATCTGATAATTTTTTGAATTTCCTCAGTTTCTGTTGTTATTTCTCTCTTTTTGTTTCTGATTTTGTTAATTTGGATACTGTCTCTGTGCCCTCTGGCTAAAGGTTTATCCATCTTGTTGATTTTCTCAAAGAACTAGCTCCTGGTTTTGTTGATTCTTTGTATAGTTCTTTTTGTTTCTACTTGGTTGATTTCAGCCCTGAGTTTGATGATTTCTTGCCTTCCTCTCCTCTTGGGTGTATTAGCTTCTTTCTGTTCTAAAGTTTTCAGGTGTGCTGTTAAGCTCCTAGTGTATGTTCTCTCCATTTTATTTTTGAAGGCACTCAGAGCTATAAGTTTTCCTCTTAGCACTGTTTACATTGTGTCCCATAAAGTTGGGTATGTTGTGCCTTCATTTTCATTAAATACTAAAAAGGTTTTGATTTTTTTCCTTATTTCTTCCTTGACCAAGGTATCATTGAGTAGAGCATTGTTCAGCTTCCATGTGTATGTGGGCTTTCTGTTGTTTTTGTTGCTATTGAAGAACACCCTTACTCCATAGTGATCTGATAGGAGGCATGGAATTAGTTTGATCTTCTTATATATGTTGAGGTCTGTTTTGTGACCAATTATATGGTCAATTTTGGAGAAGGTACCATGAGGTACTGAGAAGAAGGTATATTCTTTTGATTTAGGATGAAATGTTCTTTAGATATCTATTAAATCCATTTGGTCCAAAACTTCTGTTAGTTTCGCTGTGTCTCTGTTTAGTTTGTGTTTCCCTGATTTGTCCATTGAGGAGAGTGGGGTGTAGAAATCACCCACAATTATTGTGCGGGGTATGATGTGTGCATTAAGCTTTCATAAAATTTCTTTTACGAATGAGGGTGCCCTTGTATTTGGAGCATAGATGTATAGAATTGAGAGTTCTTCTTGGTAGATTTTTTTTTTTTGATGAGTATAAAGTGTCCTTCTGTGTCTTTTTTGATGACTTTTGATTGAAAATCTATTTTATTGGATATTAGAATGGCTACTCCAGCTTATTTCCTGGGACCATTTGCTTGGAAAACTGTTTCCCAGCCTTTTACTCTGAAGTATTGTTTGTCTTTGACACTGAGATGTGTTTCCTGTATGCAGCAAAATGTTGGGTCTTGTTTACGTATCCAGTCTGTTAGTCTCTTGTCTTTTTATTGGGGAATTGAGTCCATTGATGTTAAAAGATATTAAGGAATAGTGATTGTTGCTTCCTGCTATTTTTGATGTAATTTTTAAGTTTGTGTGGTTATCTTCTTTTGGGTTTTTGAAAGAAGAAGGTTAATTTATTGCTTTTTCTAGTGTGTGGTTTCCCTCCTTTTGTTGGTGTTTTCCATTCACTGGCTACCATTCTTTAGAACCTGCCAGACAGAAGGTATCCTTTCTTCAGCTTTGGAAGTTGGACTAATTTTTCTCATCAACTTGAATCTTATCCAATCATGATCTCTAAAAGATCTCTCAGCGTTCTGTTGCCATATGTAGGTCATGTGTTCGTCTCTGAAGAATAGAAGCAGAAGCTGCCTGCCTCCCACCCTCAGTGTGTGAATAGAAAATTAGCATGACCCCACAGTGATCTTCCTTTCCCATAATGCTAAAGAAGACTGTACAGGCTGGCAGCAGGATAGCTGAGAAGTGAATGAACTTTGATGTCAGATACAGTTAGATTCTGGTGCCATTCCAGTCACTTACTAAATAAGTGGCTCTTGGTAAATTATGCAAGCTTTTAGAACTCAAACCCACTCTTAGGCAAAATCATGTATCAGGTTATCTGCGTTATTTGTGTAAAGCTGTGCTGCTCTGTGCCTGGCATGTGCAGATTGCTGAGGGTACACACACTGCTCCCTTCTGGTGTAGTGAAGACAGAGTGTCCCACACCTCTGCTATGCCTACCAAGCATTCCACCACTGCTACTATCCCTTCAAGCTCAAAAATCCCTTACCCTCTTCTATCCCCTACTAAACTTATCCCACCTGCCCACAAGAGAATGCTCACATTTCCCTAGCTAAAAAGGAGGACATTTCAATTCTTTCTGGAGAAGGAACATCTCCCTTCATCACTCTGGGAAGTTATCCTGATTAGGATCTTACCTTATAGTAGAAAGAGAAGTTAGCAGCCAACATTCATATAGGAAAACTTTCTCTTTCCCCAAACCTAAAGCACCAACTATCCTACAGCAACTATTCACTTACCTCTCAAAGAGATTAAATGATGCATGTGGGTTGTGATGGTTTGAATATGCTTGGCCCAGGGAGTGGCTCTACTAGTAAGTGTAGCCTTGTTGAGGTTGGTGTGTCGCTGTGGGTGTAGGCTTTAATACCCTAGTCCTAGCTGCCTGGAAGCTGGTATTTTGATAGCAGCCTTCAGATAAAGATGTAGAACTCTCAGCTCCTCCAACATCATGCCTTTTTGGACACTGCCATGCTCCTACCTTGATGGTAATGGACTGAACCTCTGAACCTGTAAGCCTGCCCCAATGAAATGTTATCCTTATAAGAGTTGCCTTGGTCATGGTGTCTGTTCACAGTAGTAAAACCCTAATATATGGTTTTTGCTAGACATTCACCAAAACAGTAGCAAGACTAATAATGGTAGCCTACTCTCTCAAATCCTATATCAACTTCTGCCTATATTAAGCATTATAATAGGCATTACCACCACCATGGGATCATTTCTTTGTGGAACTAATAGAGACAGACTTGGAAGGGGTAAACAGAGCATCTCAAAGCACTTTAGAACTCACCACCAGAGTGTTAATTACTTGGTTCTTTCAGGACTGGCTTTATGATTCAAGACTGGCATCTTAGCTTTGGGTCTTAGCCAGCCAGGAGGACACACCCCAATATGGTCCCAGCCTTCCTTGATGGAGAAAGTTTCCTTCATCACCCACATGCAGAGAAGAAAGAAAAACTTCTTTAAAAGTTCCTCTCCAGTTGAGAGTAAATGGAAAAATCACACTGTAAGCCTGTTTACAGGCCAATAATGGAGAAGAAGGAAAAGTTGGGGAGAATAAAGAGGAAGCAAGAGAAGAGTAGCCCCCAAGGTTACATTAGATGTCAAGAATGAAGTACGCCTCCCCGATGTACATAATAAAACCTCTCTTCAGTCACTCTTTAAAATACGTAAAATACAAATACTGGACTCCCCAGCAGCCTACCCAAAGCAGGCACAAATCCCATTAGCAGATCTGTTTTGGAAAAGAAGCAGCAAAACAGAACCCCTCTGCAAACATCATTAACTCGCTCTAAAGCTGCTTGCAAAGGAAAATGACAAGTTACTCGCCAACTTATGAAAGGATATTAATAGGAAGACAGGGGTCAACAACACCGGAAGGCGGCAGGGCCAGCAGCATTCCCAAGGCCTGCAAAGGTTCCAAAGGAGACTACGATGTCTGCTGTTTTGACCTCAAGGAGACAAAATCTTAGTTGCAAAATGGCAACAGTCTTTAATCCTGTGTTTTCTTCCCAAGGCCCCAAGAGACTCTGTGACGACATTACATGCTTCTCTCCACCGAAGGAAAGCCATAAGGTATAGCAACAGGGCAAATGTGGATGCCGTCTAAACATTTACGACAAAAGTGGGCAGGTGAAGTGAAGTACTGCCGGGGTCCATGTCCACGACCAACCGGGGTCTCCTGTAGCGCAGGCTGGCCTCAAACTTCCTCTGCACCTGCGGTAGCCTTGAACTTCTGATCCTCCTGCCTCCAGCTGTTCCATATGCTACAAGTGCGTGACTCTGTGTTTTATGAGGTGTGTGAGAATGAAGCCAGGGCTGCGCTTGCGTTAGATGAGCTGGGGGAGCAGCGTACATTGCCAGCATGTCACTGCCTCCGTCGCTGCCTGGCTTCCTTCCTTCTGAGAGTCAAAGGATTTTTATGGAAGCACTTAACAGTGCTAACCCCAGCCCCTCAGGGACATTTTTTGCTGAGATTTTCAAATACCATTCCTTCCTGCTATTTTGCCCCCTGTTCTCTGCACATGCTTTTGTGATGTCCCGTGTCACCCTCCTTCTTTTAGTGATCCCTGGGAGGTGTCTGGGCTTTTTCTCATTGCTGGGTTCACTGCCCTTCGGTTGCAGTTGCCATCACACACCCAGCTCTATTTCCCCCTTAACTACAGAGCTGCCTGTGATGCCACTGCCGTAGGCATCTCTGCGTCTGGCTGCTGTTGGTTTTCATATTTTATAACATCTCCTTGAAGATCCCCTTGCTCCTGTTACTTCTGCTCCCACCTGTATTAGTAGGACCATGGACAACATTCTTAATACCTTCTTGATCGTTCTCCATACCCGTGCACTTTCACGCTCTGTTTCATGCTTCTGAATAATTTCTAGACCTGTCCATTTTACCACGTTTGCACTTCTAGGTATGACGTCAAAGGCAGGAGAGATTAGTGGTGAATAGACCCCTGAGCCAGCTCCAGGTCTGCCTCATAAGGACTGTGAAAATGGTCATTTGTCTGGTTTCTGTTTCAGTTTCCTCATGATTAAAAGTATTCCAATATACCAAATCCCAAAGAGTTCTGACAACTTATGCCAATTCATGTGATGGTTCAGAAGAAAGTTCAGAGCATGGGCCATCCAGGATACAAATAACTATTACCTGTAATGAGTATGATTGTGATAGCTATTGTTTCTGTTACTGAAAGCTACCAGGTTAGCCAGACCTGTCATCTACCTCAGTTCTCTTATGGCCACTAGTGCTTTTCTCTACATGTCACAAGAGTATCAATTTCTAAAGGAAAACCCTATGATCACTCCACCTTGTCTGCTCAGGTTCCAATAGGATAAAGCCAAGCTGACGTGTTGTAAGAGGGTCTTCAGTTCTGAGCTCCTCTATGTGTCTCTCTTGCAGTCCTTTCTGGTGTTTCTGCTCCGTTTCATATGACTGAACCCTCTTCTGTTTCCTCACACTGATAACTCCTGCTCTTCCATCTGTTCTCCATCGGCTATCCCTGTTTGTACACAGAGATGAAAACCAAGTCAAGATCACACCTGTAGCCCTAACATATGGGAGACAGAGACAGGAGGATTGTGAGTCTGAGATAAGCATGAGCATTGTCATGAGACTCTGTCTCCAATATAAATAATAAATAAATAGAAATAAAATCTTCCCTCTCAGCAAGCCTCTCTTGTGAAGGCTATAGAAACAGAAAACATATTTATTATTCAATAAGTACCAAAACAAAATGTAATGTGGTTTATCATAGGAGATTGCAAAGAAAGAAATCTGACTCTTTGTATAGCCACAGTTATACCCTTTACCTGACTGTCTTCAAGATAAACAACTGTCTTCAAGGCAGGAGGGGTGATGGTACTCTGCAAAGTTCAAGCCATTTTAAGTAGAAACCAAAGAAACAGTTGGTTAATTGGCTTTGTGGAGGAGAGCAGAGTTCTCAACCCCTGGGATAGAAGTGGGTTTTAAGGTTTTGAGAAAAGTGCCCCTGCTGAACTTAAATTCCCTCCAAACCACAGAAACCTGGCAATTGGCATTTCAAAGAGGCTGTACTCTCAATTTTGGAGAAAGACATTTTGAGGTCACAAAACTGACAAAGACATCTTGGTTTTTATATGCATTTCAAAAATAAGAGAAGATGCTGGCTTTTGGTTGTAAAAATTTCTGAGAAAAATCAAATCTCTTCCATTCATTTCATAAAGGAGAATTTACCCTCTTGGTGTGAGCATGCGCTTTCAGTCATATTCAACACGGCTAGTTTACGAGCTGCCGTGTCTGACCAGAGCTTCTCTCCCCTACATTACACACAGAGTAGATCTTAGCATCTATTCATCCAGTATTTACTGATAGTCAACCAAGTACTGGATATAACAGCTGCATTGCTATTAATAAACTGACATTACTTATTACATAAACTTTCAGTCTAGTGAAAAAGCTGGATAAATAACATGGAGGGAAAGGCACGAGAAAAATAACAGAAGGAAAATGGGTCCTCGCCACAAGTCTGTTTCAGAATACATCCCCAAACAGAAAACAAAAGTTCTCTTCTAGTGAGTGGTAGGTGGTGGAGGGATGTAGCTGAGGATTGTCAATCAAAATAGACAGCAATTAGATACCGCACTGTAAGCCCAGCCTCTGTCTATTACCAAGCACAGACCAATCAAAACTGCCCTCATCCTGACATGGTTATTGCATGATGGGAACTTGCCTGCATTACTTTGGGGATGGCTGCAGCTGAACCTGTTCAACAGGCATTGTGTCTGTTGCTGCCTGCATAGTTAGTTCTTTATTGGTTCTTTCAGAACATGGTGTGGTGTGTTTTGCTCATACTTGCCCCCTCCTCCAATTCCTCTCTAATCCATCATTCCCCCCTCCAGTTACCCCCACTCAACTTTGTGTCCATCCCCACCTCCCACTCAAGTCCAGTTTGTACTGTCCACACACTCTTAACATGTGGCTTTTCACCAGAGCATCACTGACATAGAGGGAAAAGGAGAACTGACTCACCCTCTCCCAAAAGCTCTCAACTGCCAATAGCTCCTGAGTTACAGGAGGAGCTCTATGCTCACCTCGCCTCTCTGAGATGGGATGAGGCATGGCTTGAGCTTGCAGAGGTTTTGTGCCTGCTGCCACAACTACTATAGGTACATACTTGCAGCTGCCCTGCTATGTCCAGAGGAAACTCTTTCCTGTTGTCATTCAGCAACCCTATTTCATATGTTCTTTCAGCTCCCTTTCCCTCAATGATCCCTAGCTTTGGGAGAAAAGGGTTTGATAGTGTTAGGGTTAGGGTTAGAGGATTAGGGTTAGAGTTAGAGGGTTAGGGTTAGGGTTAGTGGGTTAAGGTTAGAGTTAGAGGGTTAGGGTTAGGGTTAGGGGCGTAGGGTTAGGGTTAGGGTTAGGGGCTTAGGGTTAGGGATTTAGGGTTAGGGTTAGGCTTAGGGTTAACTAACCCTGTATCTTTTATAGTTAGGTTTCAGCATTACACAGTCTCTAAATTTCTTTTTTTTTTAAATTTATTGATATATTTATTTACATTTCAAATGATTTCCCCTTTTCTGGACCCCCACTCCCCGAAAGTCCCATCAGTCCCCTTCCCTCCCCCTGTTTTCCCACCCAACCCTTCCCACTTCCCTGTTCTAATTTTGCTCTATGCTGCTTCACTGAGTCTTTTCAGAACAAGGGGCCACTCCTCCGTTCTTCTTGTACCTCATTTGATGTGTAGATTATGTTTTGGGTATTCCAGTTTTCTAGGTTAATATCCACTTATTAGTGAGTGCATACCATGATTCATCTTTTGAGTCTGGGTTACCTCATTTAGTATGATATTCTCCAGCTCCATCCATTTGCCTAAGAATTTCATGAATTCATTGTTTCTAATGGCTGAATAGTACTCCATTGTGTAGATATACCACATTTTTTGCATCCACTCTTCTGTTGAGGGATACCTGGGTTCTTTCCAACTTCTGGCAATTATAAATAGGGCTGCTATGAACATAGTGGAACATGTATCCTTGTTACATGCTGGGGAATCTTTTGGGTATATGCCCAGGAGTGGTATAGCAGGATCTTCTGGAAGTGAGGTGCCCAGTTTTCGGAGGAACTGCCAGACTGATTTCCAGAGTTGTTGTACCAATTTGCAACCTCACCAGCAGTGGAGGAGTGTTCCTCTTTCTCCACATCCTTGCCAACACCTGCTGTCTCCTGAATTTTTAATCTTAGCCATTCTGACTGGTGTAAGGTGAAATCTCAGGGTTGTTTTGATTTGCATTTCCCTAATGATTAATGAAGTTGAGCATTTTTTAAGGTATTTCTCTGCCATCCGAAGTTTTTCAGGTGAGAATTCTTTGTTTAACTCTGTACCCCATTTTTTTAATAGGGTTGTTTGGTTTTCTGGAGTCTAACTTCTTAAGTTCTTTATATATATTGGATATTAGCCCTCTATCTGATGTAGGATTGGTGAAGATCTTTTCCCAATTTGTTGGTTGCTGATTTGTCCTTTTGATGGTGTCCTTTGCCTTACAGAAACTTTGTAATTTTATGAGGTCCCATTTGTCAATTCTTGATCTTAGAGCATATGCTATTGGTGTTCTGTTCAGAAACTTTCTCCCTGTACCAATGTCCTCAAGGGTCTTCCCCAGTTTCTTTTCTATTAGCTTCAGAGTGTCTGGCTTTATGTGGAGGTCCTTGATCCATTTGGATTTGAGCTTAGTACAAGGAGACAAGGATGGATCAATTTGCATTCTTCTGCATGCTGACCTCCAGTTGAACCAGCACCATTTGTTGAAAAGGCTATCTTTTTTCCATTGGATGTTTTTAGCCCCTTTGTCGAGGATCAAGTGGCCATAGGTGTGTGGGTTCATTTCTGGATCTTCAATCCTGTTCCATTGATCTGCCTGCCTGTCACTGTACCAATACCATGCAGTTTTTAACACTATTGCTCTGTAGTATTGCTTGAGGTCAGGGATACTGATTCCCCCAGAATTTCTTTTGTTGCTGAGAATAGTTTTAGCTATCCTGGGTTTTTTGTTATTCCAGATGAATTTGAAAATTGCTCTTTCTAACTCTGTGAAGAATTGAGTTGGGATTTTGATGGGTATTGCATTGAATCTGTATATTGCTTTTGGCAAAATGGCCATTTTAACTATATTGATCCTGCTGATCCATGAGCATGGGAGGTTTTCCCATTTTTTGAGGTCTTCTTCCATTTCCTTCTTCAGAGTCTTGAAGTTCTTGTCATACAGATCTTTCACATGTTTGGTAAGAGTCACCCCAAGGTACTTTATACTCTTTGTGGCTATTGTGAAGGGGGTCATTTCCCTAATTTCTTTCTCAGCCTGCTTATCCTTTGAGTATAGGAAGGCTGCTGATTTGCTTGAGTTGATTTTATAACCTGCTACTTTGCTGAAGTTGTTTATCAGCTGTAGGAGTTCTCTAGTGGAGTTTTTTGGGTCACTTAGGTAGACTATCATGTCATCTGCAAATAATGATAGTTTGACTTCTTCCTTTCCAATTTGTACCCCTTTGACCTCCTTATGTTGTCTAATTGCCCGAGCTAGTACCTCAAGTACAATATTGAAAAGATAAGGAGAAAGGGGGCAGCCCTGTCTAGTCCCTAATTTTAGTGGGATTGCTTCAAGTTTCTCTCCATTTAGTTTGATGCTGGCTGCTGGTTTGCTGTATATTGCTTTAACGATGTTTAGGTATGGGCCTTGAATTCCTGTTCTTTCCAAGACTTTAAGCATGAAAGGATGCTGAATTTTGTCAAATGCTTTTTCAGCATCCAATGAAATGACCATGTGGTTTTTTTCTTTGAGTTTGTTTATGTAGTAGATTGCATTGATGGATTTCCGTATATTGAACCAACCCTGCATCCCTGGGATAAAGCCTACTTGATCATGGTGGATGATCGTTTTGATGTGTTCTTGGATTCGGGTGGCTAGAATTTTATTGAGTATTTTTGCATCGATGTTCATAAGGGAGATTGGTATGAAGTTTTCTTTCTTTGTTGGATCTTTGTGTGGTTTTGGTATCAGTGTAATTGTGGCTTCGTAGAAGGAATTGGGTAGGGTTCCTTCTGTTTCTATTTTGTGGAATAGTTTGAAGAGTATTGTTCTTTGAAGGTCTGATAGAATTCTGCACTGAAACCATCTGGTCCTGTGCTTTTTATGGTTGGAAGACTTTCTATGACCCCTTCTATTTCTTTAGGGGTTATGGCACTGTTTAGATGATCTATATGGTCCTGATTTAATTTTGGTATTTGGTATCTGTCTAGGAAATTGTACATTTCCTCCAGGTTCTCCAGTTGTGTTGAGTATAGGCTTTTGTAGTAGGATCTGATGATTTTTTTGGATTTCCTCAGTTTCTGTTGTAA
Source organism: Apodemus sylvaticus (assembly GCF_947179515.1). Classification (NCBI taxonomy): domain Eukaryota; kingdom Metazoa; phylum Chordata; class Mammalia; order Rodentia; family Muridae; genus Apodemus; species Apodemus sylvaticus. The sequence continues at coordinate 72,677,872 of NC_067484.1, forward strand.
TATCTCCCTTTTCATTTCTAATTTTGTTAATTTGGATACTTTCCCTGTGCCCTTTGGCCAGTCTGGCTAAGGGTTTATCTATCATGTTGATTTTCTCAAAGAACCAGCTCCTGGACTCATTGATTCTTTGTATGGTTCTCTTTGTTTCCACTTGATTGATTTCAGCCCTGAGTTTGATGATTTCCTGTCTTCTACTCCTCCTGGGTGAAATAGCTTCTTTTTGTTCCAGGGCTTTCAGGTGTGTCATTAAGCTGCTGGTATATGCTCTCTCCGTTTTCTTTTTGGAGGCACTCAGGGCTATGAGTTTTCCTCTTAGCACTGTTTTCATTGTGTCCCAAAGATTTGGGTATGTTGTGCCTTCATTTTCATTAAATTCTAAAAAGTCTCTGATTTCTTTCTTTATTTCTTCTTTGGCCAAGGTGTCATTGAGTAGAGTATTGTTCAGCCTCCATGTGTATGTGGGCTTTCTGTTGTTTTTGTTGCTATTGAAAACCACTCTTACACCATAGTGATCTGATAGGAGGCATGGAATTAATTCGATCTTCTTGTATTTGTTGAGGTCTGTCTTGTGACCAATTATATGGTCAATTTTGGAGAAGGTACCATGAGGTGCTGAGAAAAAGGTATGTTCTTTTGTTTTAGGGTGAAATGTTCTATAAATATCAGTCAAATCCAATTGGTCCAAAGCTTCAATTAGTTTTACTGTATCCCTTTTTAGTTTCTGTTTTCCTGATCGGTCCATTGAGGAGAGTGGAGTGTTGAAGTCCCCCACAATTATTGTGTTAGGTGCAATGTGTGCTTTGAGCTTTAGTAAAGTTTCTTTTACGAATAAGGGTGCCCTTGCATTTAGAGCATAGATGTTCAGAATTGAAAGTTCTTCTTGGTGGATTTTTCCTTTGACCAGCAAGAAGTGTCCCTCAGTGTCTCTTTTGATGACTTTAGGTTGAAAGTCAATTTTATCTGATATTAGAATGGCTACTCCGGCTCATTTCCCGAGAACATTGGCTTATAAAATTGTCTTCCAGCCTTTTACTCTAAGGTAGTTTTTGTCTTTGACATTTAGGTGTGTTTCCTGTATGCAGCAAAATGTAGGGTCCTGTTTCCTTATCCAGTCTGTTAGTCTATGTCTTTTTATTGGGGAATTGAGTCCCTTGATGTTAAGAGATATTAAGGAATAGAGATCATTACTTCCTGTCATTTTTGATGTTATTTTTATATTTGAGTGATTATCTTCTTTTGAGTTTGATGAAGGAAGGTTACTATCTTACTTTTTCCAGGGTGTAGTTTCCCTCCTTGTATTGGAGTTTTCCTCCTATTATTCTTTGCAGACCTGGGTTTGTGGAAAGATATTGTGTAAATTTGGTTTTGTCATGGAATGTCTTGGTTTCTCCATCTATTGTGATTGAGAGTTTTTCTGGGTATAGTAATCTTGGCTGACATTTGTGTTCTCTTAGAGTCTGCATGAGATCTGCCCAGGATCTTCTAGCTTTCATGGTCTCTGGTGAGAAGTCTGGTGTGATTCTGATAGGTCTTCCTTTAGATGTTACTTGGCCTTTTTCTCTTACTGCCTTTAATATTCTTTCTTTGTTTAGTGCATTTAGGGTTTTAATTATTATGTGGTGAGAGGTATTTCTGCTCAGATCCAGTCTGTTTGGAGTTCTGTAGGCTTCTTGCATATTCATAGGAATCTCTCTCTTTAAGTTGGGAAAGTTTCCTTCCATAATTTTGTTAAAGATATTTGCTGGCCCTTTCAGCTGTAAATCTTCACTCTCATCTATACCTATAATCCTTAGGTTTGGTCTTCTCATTGTATCCTGGAGTTCCTGGATGTTCTGGGATACAAGCTTTTTGCATTTTGCATTTTCTTTGACTGTTGAGTCAATGGTTTCTATGGTATCTTTGGCATCTGAAATTCTTTCTTTCATCTCTTGTATTCTGTTGTTTATATTTGCATCTATGGCCCCTGATTTCTTCTCAAGGTTTTCTATCTCCAAAGTTGTCTCCCTTTGTGATTTCTTAGTTGTTTCTACTTCTGTTTTTAGATCCAGGATAGTTTTGCTCAGTTCCATCATTTGTTTGTTTGTGTTTTCCTGTAATTCTTTAAGAGATTTTTGTGTTTCTTCTTTCATGGCTTCTGCCTCTTGACTCAAGTTCTCCTGCAGTTCTTTAATTTTTTTTTTTGCCTTTCTTCTTTATTGGCTTCTATCTCTTGAGCCTTATTCTCCTGCATTTCTTTAAGTGATTTTTCTGTTTCCAATATACGGGTTTCTAGCTTATTCATGTTCCCCTGTATTTCTTTAAGAGATTCATTTATGTCCTTTTTGTGTTGTTCTAGCAGCATCATGATCAGTGATTTTAAATCCAAATCTTGTTTCTCTGGTGTGTTGGTATAACCAGGACTTGCTGATGTTGGAGAGTTTGGTTCAGATGCTGCCATATTGCCTAGATTTCTGTTAGTAGCGTTCCTGCGTTTGCCCTTTGCCATCTTGTTCTCTGGAGTTATTTGGTCTTGTCCCTGGCTGGTGTTTGGGCCTCCTGAGGGGCTCTGGGGCTATTACTGCAACACTATATGGCTGGGTTTCCCCTGTAGCAGATTGCTGATGTGCTGTCCTCCTCTTGGGTGCTCTTGCAGCTCTAGTGTGCTTTGCCCCAGATTGTGTCTGTGAACCAGATGGAGCCCATTTGCACCCCCAGGGAGCGCTGAGGGTGTATGCTGCCGGCACCTCCCCCGTGTGCTGATCACTCCGCTGGGCAGCCGATCCCCCAACTGGGCTGGCACACACAAGGCTAGTCTGGCCGCCCAGGCCCTGGGTCCAGGCAAAAGCCTGAGAGACCAAAGTCCGAGCAAAGTTCCCCATGGGCTATGACTGTCAACTGGTTCCACCAGGTGACCAGGATGGCGGGCGGGCATGCTCGCACTCCCCGAAAGTGCTGGGAGAGTCTGCTGGGCTAACCACCTCCTGGGCGGGTTGACACACAGATGGCCCACCGAGCCACCCAGTTCTTGGGGTCAGTCCAGGGCCTGTTGGGGCCTAGACCCCCCGCTTTGTTAGCCTCAGGCTATGCCTGTTAGCTGGCTCTGCCCGCCAGAGCTCTCTGGCGTCCTGTAGGTAAAATGGCGGTGCGCCAGCCCGGGCAAAAAAACCTCCTGGCTGGGTTGGCACCCCAATGCCCCCCCCCCACCGAACAGCCCAGGGGCTGGGTGCAGGCCAACATCCGTCGGGCTCAGACCCCCGCGATGTTGGCCTCGGGTTATGTTTGTGTACCTCAGTCTGTCTGATCTCTCTGGAGTCCGAAACCAAGATGGAGGCGGGCCTCTTCTGACTGGCGGGATGCAGAGTTCTGAAGTGGCTTCCGTGCGGCAAAAGGCACCACATATCCGCAGCTGCTTGTAGCCCGGCTGGCCAGCGAATGTCAGTGGTCATGGGCGCAGGGCCTAACTGGACCCTGTGTCGCCTTGGTTCCACTGCTGATGGCCCTTCAGCTGGACCAGCCACTGCTGCCGAAAATTAAATTTAAATCAGTCTCTAAATTTCTACACCTTAACCACTTATATATCTCCGTGATAATTGGCATCTATCCTACAAATAGACTAGTCTGATGAAAGTTGGAACATACATTGGTCCTCAGGCATAAAAGTAACTCATCTGGAGAAGGTTTAATACTGGGCAAAAGATTAATGAGAAGAAAGGGGTGAGGGAATGAGTTCAATCCACTGTAATAAGACTCATGAGGGATAAAGGGAAACTGTCTAGGAGTGACTGATTCTTTTTAAAAGAGATTAAACTTTTGAACACTTTGATGATCTCATGCTAATAAGTCCTTGAGTTCTTGATCTCTGGATCTCATTATTGCTGTTTGGTCATAAATTCCTCTTCTGAACTGGCATAACAGAAGGAATGCCAAATGAGAAGATATTGGGCTCCTACCTATAGATGTTTGGAAGATAATACCCAATGCTGTCTGTATATTTCTTATAAATGTTTTTGTTTGTTTGTTTAGTCACTTTTTATATTGGTTAGAATTCTCTCTGTGAAAAATACAGAATCAATAGCACAGATACAGACATGCATACATTCCTCATAATATTTGGTTCATGCAATTTTAGAAACCAAAAGGTCCGATAGTTACCCATCAGATAGCTGGTAGAGTAATCAGCTTCAAGTATAAATGCCTGAGAAGTGGAGGGAAGTAAGATTGTGGTAGAAGTGCCTTGGTAAATCAAAAGTCGTGAATCTGGAGCTCTGATGGCTAAGAGCAGGCAAAGAACAGCTTAGCTCTAGCAGGGTCAATTCATTCTTTCTGCCTTGTAGTTCTTTCAAAACTTAAAAAAAAGGAAGAAATAATGTCTTCACATCCATGTGGATCTCCTAAGCACAGTGAAGATAATACAAAATCACTCCTGAAAAAATATTACAAAAAAGAGACAAAGTGTGGAGCAGAGACTGAAGAAAAGGCCATCTAGAGACTGCTGTACTGGTTGGTTTTGTGTCTGACACAGACTGGAGTTATCACAGAGAAAGGAGCTTCGTTTAGGGAAGTACTTCCATGAGATCCAACTGTGGGGCATTTTCTCAATTAGTGATCAAGGGGGAAGGGCCCCTTGTGGGTGGTACCATCCCTGGGCTGGTGGTCTTGGGTTTTATAAGAAAGCAAGCTGAGCAAGCCAGAGGAAGCAAGCCAGTAAGAAACATCCCTCCATGGCCTCTGCATCAGTTCCTGCTTCCTGACCTGCTTGAGTTCCAGTCCTGACTTCCTTTGGTGATGAACAGCTGTGTGGAAGTGTAAGCAGAATAAACCCTTTTCTCCCCAACTTGCTTCTTAGTCATGATGTTTGTGCAGGAATAGAAACCCTGACTAAGACAACTGCCCCACCTGGGGGTCCATCCCATATACAGTTACCAAACCTAGACACTATCGTGGATGCTAACAATCACTTTCTGACAGGAGCCTGATATATCTGTCTCCTGAGAGGCTCTGTCAGTGCCTAACAAATACAGAAGTGGATGCTTACAGCCAACCATTGGACTGAGCACAGGGTTCCCAAGGGAGGAGCTAGAGAAATGACTCAAGGAATTGAAAGAACTTGCAGCCCCATAGGAGGAACAACAATATGAACCAACCAGTACCCCCAGAGCTCCCAGGGACTAATCCACCAACCAAAGAGTACACATGGAGGAATCCATGGTTTCAGCTGCATATGTAGCAGAGAATGGCCTTGTTGGAAATCAATGAGAGGAGAGGCCCTTGGTCCTGTGAAGGCTAAATGCCCCAGTGTAGGAAAATGCCAGGACAGGTAACCAGGAGTGGATGGGTTGGTGAGCAGGGGGAGAGGGAGATGGGATAGGGAGTTTTGGGAGGGGAAACAAAGAAAAGGGATAAGATTTGAAATGTAAATAAAGAAAATATCTAACAAAAAAGAAAAGTCTGGACAGATTATCTTCATTTTTCAAAGAAGAGACCTACAAAAACAAGCTCCGGGAAGAACCTGCTGGTTCTCCCAGGCAGCAGATCTCTGGTGTGCATTCCTAGCAGTTGCTGTCACAGAACTAGCAAGTATGGTGGCTGAGAAGGCTGGCAGTTTATGAACTGGGCACAATGACTACACAATAACTATCATTTTATTGTCTCCCCTAGTTCTGGCTTCCAGAAACATCTGTGGACATTATTCATTATTTAAGCAAACACAACTAGACAATGAATGTCTATTTAGATTGAGACTATCCTGGCTGTGCATCCTCTATAGCTTTAAGTTTCTTTTTTAAAGGGTGACTACATTTATTGATCACACTATCAAAGTATACAACCCTGGGGAGTCTCTTGTGATTAAGTTAAGACAGTCCATCTGCAGCTGTCTTAGTCTCTGTTCTGTTTTTGTGAAAGGCATCATGACCATAGAAAGTCTTATAAAAGAATGCATTTAATTAGGGGCTCACTCACTATTCCAGAGGGAAGCCCATTATCAGCATGGCAGGGAGCATGGTGGCAGGCATGGCAGACTTGGTGCTAGAGAAGTATTTGAGAGCTATATCCTGAACTTCAGGCAGAAAGAGTGAGACTGGGTCTGGTCTGGAATTTTGAAACCTCAAAGGGCACTCCCAGTGATACACCTCTTCCAACAGGCCACACCTCCTAATCTTCCTAATTCTATAAAACACTTCCACTTCCTAGTATAGGCTTATATTTTTCAAAACCTACTTTAATAAGTCTATTTAAATGTTTTACCCTCCCTTCTAGCCCACCACCCACCAGAGGTAGTGGAAAGGAAAGGTTTATAGGGCCAAGGAAGATGTGGACCTGTCTAGAAATAGTTTTGGAGGGCGAATTCAATCTTCATTGTTAAAATATCAGCAGTTCTGTTCACACAAATCAGCAGCAGTAGCTCAATCCACTCATAAACACTATTCATGAATCAGGACCAGCAGTTTGATCCAGAAGAAACTATGAGACTCTGCCAATCGGCCGGAGTCTGCAGAAGCATTAAGAAACTGCTGGATTATCATCACCAGTAGTTCTTTTGCTCTTTTCTCTGTACAAAGTCATGACAAATGATGAGCAGCAAAAGAGAGAAGGTGAACCAATCCCACAGCATCATCAGCGAAGACCAGAGTCAGCAAAGCCCAATGAAGACCAGCAAAGGGTGGCAAGGTAAACCAATGCCATGCAGTGTTGTCCACTGTCTATTACTTATACACTTTCCAAACGTCATGTGTCTCCTCAAGCATTAGCTTTAGCAAAACATGGCATGCCTCTTTTTCCAGGCAGTGTCCAAAAAACCTTCTATGTGTCTGTTCTTAGCAATACATCCTCTAATAAGACAGTTTCCAGAAAAAAATCACATGACACAACTGAGTTTCCAATGAAACCAGAAATTTCTGCTTCACCATGGTGATTAAGAATGCAAGTACATGGAGATAAGAATGGATCCATTTGCATTCTTCTACATGTCAACCGCCAGTTGAACCAGCATCATTTGTTGAAAATATCTTTTTTCCATGGGATGGTTTTAACATCTTTGTCAAAGATCAAGTGACCATAGGTATGTGGGTTCATTTCTGGGTCATCAATTCTATTCCATTGATCTACCTGCTTGTCACTGTACCAATACCATGCAGTTTTTAATCACTATTGCTCTGTAGAACAGTTTGAGGTCAGGGATGGTGAGTCTCCCCAGATATTCTTTTATTGTTGAAAATATTTTTCATTATCCTGGGGTTTTTCTTTTTTGTTATTCCAAATGAATTTGAGAATTGTTCTTTCTAACTCTATGAAGAATTGAGTTATAATTTTTCACATTGCAACTCAAGGACCACATGAAGCTCAAGAGGAAGGAAGATCAAAGAGTGGATGCTTCAGTTCTACTAGGAAGGGAGAACAAAATAATCAATGGAAGCAGAGGGTAGGAGGGACTTGAGAGGAAGAGAAGAGAGGGGAAAAGAAGGGAAGAATCAGGTATGGGAGGAGATGGAAGAGATGGACAGAGTGTCAGGAAATTGAACAAAAGTGTGTAGCAATGGGGGTGGGGGTGGGGAACTAGGGGTAGCAACCAGAAAGTCACAGATGTCAGGAAAGCAAGAGCCTCCCAGGACCCCATGGGGATGACATTAGCTGAAATATCCCACAAAGGGGAGGGAGAACCTGTGGAGATCATATCCAGAGGTTAGGCATGCCAAACCCCCCATTGAAGAATGGGGCCTCCTACCCATCTCCAAAATTTTAACCCAGAATTGCTCCTATCTAAAGGAAATACAGGGACAATGCGTGGAGCAGAGACTGAAGGAAAGGCCATCCAGAGACTGCCCCACCTGGGGATCCATCCCACATGTAAACACGGAGCCCAGACACTGTTGTGGATGCCAAGAAGTGCTTGCTGACAGGAGCCTGATACAGCTGTCTCCTGAGAGGCCCTGCTAGATTCTGACCAATACAGATGAGGATACTCGCAGCCAACCATTGGACTGAGGACAGGGACCCTAATAGAGGAGTTAGGGGAAGGACTGAAGGAGCTGAAGGAGCCTTATCTGGCATCAATGGGAAGGGAGGCCCTTGGTCCTGTGAAGGTTTGATGCCCCAGTGGAGAGGAATTCTAGGGCAGTGAAGTGGGAGTGGGTAGGTGGGTAGGGGAGCAGGGTAAGGGGGGGAGATGTGATACGAGGTTTGCAGAGGGGAAACTGGGAAAAGGGATAACATTTGAAATATAAATAAATAAAATATCCAACGAATAGATAAAAACCCAAAAACAAAAAGAATGCAAATATATGAAGTTATCGGATCATACTTATTTAAACCATCACAGAAGCCTGATGTTGTGTATCCAGACCTGCTTCCCTCATCAGTTCTTCCACCCAAGTTCTCTCCACGCATCATGATTCAGTTATTTAGATTTTCATTTTGTATGATCACATGTCAAATCCTGCTTGGTGGAGAAGCAATACTCCACATATCTCCTCCTGTCAACAACTGAATGTGTGTTCATCATTAAAGATCACATCCTGGATTCCATTCCCCTATTTCTTCTCAAATCAGGCCCTGCAAGACATGTACATGAAAACATTCTCCTATTGTCTTGGGCTGAAATATTCAAGGGCTCAGAATCAGAATTCTGTGCAGTATCTTCAAGCTCCATAACAATCAATGTAACTCCCAAATAGAGCTGGAAAGATGGCTCAGCAGTTAAAGAGCACTAGGTTCTCCTACAGTGGACTTGAGTTTGATTCCCAACAGCCCCATGGAGACCCACAACCTCTTATAAATCCATTTTCAGGGAATCCCACGCATGCAAGTGGTACACAGACATCCATGCAGCCCAAACATCCAAATTAGAAATAACCCTCCAATGGGTCTTTAACTGTGTACTGCTTGTCTTGCCAAAGAGGATACAAATGAACATTTCTTCAAAGAACAATACATGTACAAAAGAGAATGAGGGCTTTTGTGCTTGGTCACAGATATGAAATGTCACCTAGTTAAATTTTTTAATACTAGAGTAATAATTTGTATATCTGGATCAAAGTTCTTATGGCTCAAACCCTACAATGAATTTTGATACTTGAGTTAGCAAATGTCAACAGAATCTATATTATCAAAGCAGAAAGGTCAGTTAAAACTAAACCAAAACCATAATATTCACTGTGTTTATGACACAAACTCTAGACAGAAATGAGTTAAAGTAATCAGTCATGTGCAAATTTGCAAAGCCCATCTGAATAAAATGAGAAAGAGTATTATTCTGAGATCACTGGGAAAGTTTAGATACCATCACAAGTAAGGTGTCAGGTTTTGACATTTCAATGATAAGAAATATTGGCCACAATCTATAGACACAGGTTTCACATTTTGCTACCCATATTATATCCATTTTCCTCCCCATTGTATAGCCCATTCCAGGTCACTAGTATCCTGTGGGAAGTCTCATATTCACTTCAAATCTAGCATGTCATAGCTACAGAGATCTAATTAGCCTCCCTAACCATGCCTCTTAATTATCTTAGTGATTGATCTTTTAAAATTAATTCATTTATGTACTTATTTACCTCCCAAATGCTGCCCCTCCTCACAGAGTCCCTCCTCTAAACCTTTTCTCCTTCTCCTCTGACTGATCTTTAAGATCCCTGGCTGACTCCTAGTAATGGGAGAGTCTCAACTGGCCATCTCTAGTCACCAGGCTAGGTTACCAGTGGATTGGGTTGCATTCATCTGAGTTCCACGAAAATTCCCAAACAACTCAGGCTGTTGCCAAGACAAAGTGTTACTCTTTATAAACTGACAGTGGGGCCCCATTGCTGAGGGCAACCCCCACACAACCCACTGAACATGAAGAAACCAAGTTGAGGTCAACATGAAAACTTCGGTTATATCTAGTCTCTTTGATATGGGGAGGTACTTTGGTAGTGGATAGGATGCAGATACCCAAAGCTAGACATTATGCAGACAAAGAGTCTAAACTGGAGATCTCCATCAACTCCTTCCCCCTCAAAGCTCAGAGAACCCAGAGGAAGAGGAAACAAAAAGATTGTAAGAGCCAGAGGAGCTGTAGGATGCCAAGAGAACAAGGCCCTCTGAATCAATTAAGCAAGGCACTTAAGAGCTCACAGACTGAATCAGGTAGAACAGGGCCTACAGCAGGCCACAACAGGTCCTTTGCATAGATATTATAACTATTAGCTTAGTATTTTTATTGGACTCCTGACTGTGAGAATGAGTGGGGGTCTCTGCCATCTTGGCTCCCAGATGACAGACAGATCTGACAGGTAGAGCCAGGTACACAGACATATCCTGAGTCTAACATTGCTTGGGCCTCAGCCTGTCAGGCTTCTGCCTGCACTCAGGGCCTGGGCAGCTCTGCGGGCCATCTGTGTGCCAGCCCTATTGGGGGATATTTGCCCTGCAGAGTGATCAGCACTTGGAAAAGGTCCCCACAGCATCCACCATCTTCCCTCCCTGATGGAGCAGATAGGCAGCACCAGGTTCACAGAGACAACCCGAGTATAACATTGCGTGGGGCAAGAGAAACCAGGGCTCCAACGGCACCCAAGAGTAGGGCATCACATTAGCAATCTGTGCCAGGGGAAACCCAGTCATCCAGTGGTACAGAAATAGCCTTACAGGCTCACAGGAGGTTTAAGCACCAGCCAGTGACAACAGGACCAATTAATGCCAGAGACAAATGTAGGAAAGTTACTAACAGAAATCAAGGCAACATGGCAGCATCTGAACCCAATTCTCCAACAACAGCAAGTCCTGGATACCTCGATATACCAGACAAACAAGATTTGGATTTAAAATCACTGGTCATGATGCTGTTAGAGGAACACAAGAAGGGCATAAATAAATCTCTTAAAGAAATACAGGAGAAAATGGATCAAAAGGTAGAAGCCCTTACAAGGGAAACACAAAAAATCATTTAAAGAAATTCAGGAGAATATGGGCCAATGGATAAAAGCCAATAAAGAAGAAATGCAAAAATCACTTAAAGAAATAAAGGAGAACTTGGGTCAACAGGCAGAAGTCATGAAAGAGGGAACACAAAGATCTCTTAAAGAATTACAGGAAAACACAAACAAACAAGTGAAGGAAATGAACAAAACCATCCAGGATCTAAAAACAGAAGTAGAAACAACTAATAAATCACAAAGGGAGACAACCATGGAGATAGAAAACCTTAGGAAGAAATCAGGAGCCATAGATGGAAATATCAGCAACAGAATACAAGAGATAGAAGAAAGAATCTCAGATGCTGAAGATACCATAGAAACCATTGACTCAACAGTGAAAGAAAATGCAAAAATAGCTTGTAACCCAAAACATCCAGGAAATCTAGGACACAATGAGAAGACAAAACCTAAGGATTATAGGTATAGATGAGAGTGAGGATTTACAGCTGAAAGGGCCAGCAAATATCTTCAACAAAATTATGGAAGAAAACTTTCCCAACGTAAAGAGACAGATGCCGAGGAATATACAAGAAGCCTACAGAACTACAAACAGACTGAACCAGAACAGAAATACCTCCCATCACATAATAATCAAAACACCAAATTTACTAAAAAAAAAAAAAGAAAAAGAAAAAAGAGTAAAGGCAGTAAGAGAAAAAGGCCAAGAAACATGTAAAGGAAAACCTATCAGAATTACACCACACTTCTCACCAGAGACCATGAAAGCTAGAAGATCCTGGTAAAATCTCATGCAGACTGTAAGAGAACACAAATGCCAGCCAAGACTACTATACCCAGCAAAACTCTCAATCACCATAGATGGAGAAATGACAAAACTCTCAATCACCATAGATGGAGAAATGACAAAAATCAAAATTACACAATATCTTTCAAAATACCCAGACCTACAAAGGATAATAGGTGGAAAACTACAATACAAGGAGGGAAAGACACCCTGGAAAAAGCAAGATAGTAACCTTCTTTCATCAAACCCAAAAGAAGATAATCACTCAAATATAAAAATAACATCAAAAATGAAAGGAAGTAATAATCACTATTCCTTAATATCTCTTGACATTAATGGACTCAATTCCCCAATAAAAAGATATAGACTAACAGACTGGATATGTAAACAGGACCCTATATTTTGCTGCATACAGGAAACACACCTCAGTGTCAAAGACAAAAATTACCTTAGAGTAAAAGGCTAGAAGACAATTCTGCAAGCAAATGGTCTCAGGGAGGAGGCTGGAGTTGCCATTCTAATATCAGATAAAACTGGGTTCTAACCTAAAGTCATCAAAAGAGACACTGAGGGACACTTCTTGGAGTCAAAAGAAAAATCAACCAAGAAGAACTCTCAATTCTGACCTTATATGCTCCAATTGCAAGGGCACCCTCATTCATAAAAGAAACTTTACTAAAGCTCAAAGCACACATTGCAGCTAACACAATAATTATGGGTTACTTCAACACTCCACTCTCCTCAATGGACAGATAAGGGAAACACAAACTAAACAGGGACACAGTGTAACTAATTGAAGCTTTGGACCAATTGAATTTAACATTTATAACATTTCATCCTAAAGCAAAAGAATATACCTTTTTTTCAGCACCTTCTCCAAAATCGATTATATAATTGGTCACAAGACAGACCTCAACAAATATAAGAAGATAAAACTAATCCCATGCCTCCTATCAGATCACTATAGAGTAAAAGTGGTCTTCAATAGCAACAAAAACAACAGAAAGCCCACATACACCTGGAAACTGAACAAAACTCTACTCAATGATACCTTAGTCAAGGAAGAAATAAAGAAATCAAAGACTTTTTAGAATTTAATGAAAATGTAGGCACAACATACCCAAATTTATGGGACACAATGAAAACAGTGCTAAGAGGAAAACTCATAGCTATGAGTGCCTCCAAAAAGAAACTAGAGCGAGCATACACTAGCAGCTTAATGGCACACCTGAAAGCCCTGGAACAAAAAGAATCTAATTCACCCAAGAGGAGTAGAAGACAGGAAATCATCAAACTCAGGGCTGAAATCAATCAAGTAGAAACAAAAAGAACCATACAAAGAATCAACAAAACTAGGAGCTGGTTCTTTGAGAAAATCAACAAGATAGATTAAACCCTTAGCCAGACTAACCAGAGGGCACAAAGACAGTATCCAGATTAACAAAATTAGAAATGAAAGGGGAGATAAAACAACAGAAACTGAGGAAATTAAAAAAATCATCAGATCCTACTACAAAAGCCTATACTCATCACGATTGGAAAATTTGGAGGAAATGGACAATTTCCTGGACAAATACCAAATACAAAATACCAAAATTAAATCAGGATGAAATAGATCATCTAAACAGTTCCATAACCCCTAAAGAAATAGAAGGGGGTCATAGAAAGTCTACCAACCAAAAAAAGCACAGGACCAGATGGTTTTAGTGCAGAATTCTGTCAGACCTTCAAAGAAGACCTAACACCAATACTCATCAAACTCTTGCACAAAATAGAAACTGAAGGAAGACTATCCAACTCGTTCTATGAAGCCACAATATTGCTGATACTAAAACCACACAAAGATCCAACAAAGAAAGAACTTCAGGCAATTTACCGTATGAATATCAATGCAAAAATACTCAATAAAATTCATGCCAACTGAATCCAAGAACACATCAAAACCATCATTCACCAAGTAGGCTTCATCCCAGGAATGCGGGAATGGTTCAATATATGGAAATCCATCAATACAATCCACTACATAAACAAACTCAAAGAAAAAAACCACATGGTCATTTCATTAGATGCTGAAAAAGCTTTTGACAAAATACAGCATCCTTTCATGCTAAAGGTCTTGGAAAGAACAGGAATTCAAGTCCTATATCTAAACATAGTAAAATCAATGTACAGCAAACCAGTAGCCAACATCAATCTAAATGGAGAGAAACTTGAAGCAATCCCACTAAAATCAGGGACTAGACAAGGCCTCCCCCTATCTTCATATATTTTCAATATAGTAATTGAAGTCCTAGCTAGAGCAATTAGAAGACATAAGGAGGTCAAAGGGATACAAATTGAAAAGGAAGAAGTCAAACTATCACTATTTGCAGATGATATGATAATATAATTAAGTGACCCAAAAAACTCCACCAGAGAACTCCTATAGCTGATAAACAACTTCAGCAAAGTGGCTGGTTATAAAATGAACTCAAGCAAATCAGTAGGCTTCCTATACTCAAAGGATAAGCAGGCTGAGACACCCTTCACAATAACCACAAACAATATAAAGTATCTTGGTGTGACTCTAACCAAACAAATGAAAGATCTCTATGACAAGAACTTCAGGTCTCTGAAGAAGGAAATAGAAGAAGACCTCAGAAAATGGAAAAATCTTCCATGCTCGTGGATTGGCAGGATTAATATAGTTAAAATGGCCATCGTGCCAAAAGCAATATACAGATTCAATGCAATCCCCATCAAAATCGCAACTCAGTTCTTCATAGAGTTAGAAAGAGCAATTCTCAAATTCATCTGGAATAACAAAAAACCCAGGATCTATTCTCAACAGTAAAAGAACTTCTGGGGGAATCAGTATCCCATACCTCAAGCAATACTACAGAGCAATAGTGTTAAAAATTGCATGGTATTGGTACAGTGGCAGGCAGGCAGGTACATCAATGGAATTGGACTGAAGACCCAGAAATGAATCCACACACCTATGGTCACTTGATCTTCCAACAAAGGAGCTGAAAACATGCAGTGGAAAAAAGATAGCCTTTTCAACAAATGGTGCTGGTTCAACTGGAAGTCAGCATACAGAAGAATGTGAATTGATCCATTCTTATCTCCTTGTACTAAGCTCAACTCCAAGTGGATCAAGGACCTCCACATAAAAGCAGACACACGGAAACTAATAGAAAAGAAACTGGGGAAGACCCTTGAGGACATGGGCACAGGGGAAAAGTTCTTGAACAGAACACCAATAGCTTATGCTCTAGCGTCAAGAATTGATAAATGGGACCTCATAAAATTACAAAGTTTCTGTAAGGTAAAGGACACTGTCAAAAGGACAAAATGGCAACCAACAATTTGGGAAAGGATCTTCTCCCACCCTACATCTGACAGAGGACTAAAACCCAATATATACAAAGAACTCAAGAAGTTAGACCCCAGAGAACCAAATAACCCTATTAAATATGGGGTACAGAGCTAAACAAAGAATTTTCATCTGAAGAACTTCGGGTGGTTGAGAAGCACCTTAAGAAATGTTCAACATAATTATTCATTAGGGAAATACAAATCAAAACAACCCTGAGATTTCACCTCACACCAGTCAGAATGGCTAGGTTTCAAACTCAGGAGACAGCAGATGTAGGCAAGGATGTGGAGAAAGAGGAACACTCCTCCACTGCTGGTGGGATTGCAAGCTGGTACTACCACTCTGGAAATCAGTCTGGTGGTTCTTCAGAAAACTGGGCATGACACTTCCAGAGGACTCTGCTATACCACTCCTGTGCATATACTCAAATGATTCCCCAACATACAATAAGGACACTTGTTCCACTATGTTCATAGCAGCCTTATTTATAATAGCCAGAACCTGGAAAGAACCTATATGTCCCTCAATGGAGGAATAGATACAGAAAATGTGATATATTTACACAATGGGATACTACTCAGCAATTAAAAAGAAGAATTCATGAAATTCTTAGGCAAATGATTGGATCTGATATCATACTAAGTGAGGTAACTCATTCACAAAAGAACACACATGGAATGCAGTCCACTGATAAGTGGATATTCGCCAAGAAGCTCTAAATACCCAAGACACAAGTCATATATTAAATCATTCCTAAGAAGAAGGAAGGAGAGGGCCCTGATCCTGGAAAGTCTTGATGCAGCATTGTAGGGGATTACCAGGACAGAGAAGTGGGAGGGGTTTGATTGCGGAATGGGTGGAAGGAAGACAGCTTTCGGGACTTACGGGGAGGGGGGAACCTAGAAAGGGAAAATCATTTGAAATGTAAACAAAGAATATAGAAAATAATAAGAGAGAGAGAGAGAGAGAGAGAGAGAGAGAGAGAGAGAGAGAGAGAGAGAGAGAGAGAGAGAATGAGTGTGTCTTTGACTCTTGTACTTGATCTTGGGACTCTTTTCCTCCTGTTGGGGTACTATGCCAAACTTCATTATGATAGTTTTTGCTTCATCTTATTATATTTTATTTTGTCATGTTTCATTGTTAGTCTCTTAGATCTGTTATCTAATGAGACAGAGCGACCTTAAGGAAAAGGGAGGTGGGTAGGAACTGGGAACAAAAAAAGGAGTGTAAACTATAATCAGAATACATTATATGAGGAAAGAATCTATTTTCAATCAAAAGAAAAACAGGAAGAAGAAATAAACACATTTTAATATAAAAATATAATATAAATGAGACATACATTTATATATTTCAATTATAATTATTCACCACTATCTCCCTCTAACTCCTCATAATGTCCCACCCCATCTCCTTACCAAATGCATGTCATCTTTTACTGTTATTAATAAATATCTTTATTCAAACAGTGTTGGCTGTTATGTGGGTGGCTGTGGAGCCATACAGTGCATAATGAATAGCCTATGCCTGGCTACATCTCTAAAGGACTACTTCATACTAGATATTTTGGATAGTTATGATTGTTTGCCTTAACTATTACCCACTTAAAAAAAATAGCTTCTCTGACCAAAGTTAAAAGTGGCAAAAATTCCTTCCTGTCTAGGCTGGTTTACTTTGGGAGTGAACTCTCCAGCCAACCCTGCAACACCCTGAAGAACTTACACTAAAAGGATCCCAGGAGCTTGGTCACATCAAGATCCCTGGGCCCGAGAGGCATCTTGACTCACAGGAGCTCTGATACATCCAGGATCTCAGGATCACAGTATCCCAGAATCACAGAACCACAAAGCCAGCTGGACTCTGAGGAGTTCTGACACAACTCCAGGTTCAGAGGAAGGACAGGCTACAGTCACATGTATCGAGGGCAGGTAGCATTAGAGATAACCAGATAGTGGGAGACAAGTTGAAGAAGAAAAACAACAGAAACCAAGGGAATGTGGCATCATCAGAACCAGATTCTTCACCATAGCAAGTCCTAGATACACCCTCACACCAGAAAAGCAAGATTCAGATCTAAAATCACTTCTCATGATGAGGATAGATGACTTTGAGAAGGACATAAATAACTCCCTTAAAGAAATACAGGAAAACACAGGTAAACAGCTAGAAGCCCTTGAAGAGGAAACAGAAAAATCCCTTAAAAATTACAGGAAAGCACAATATAAAACAGGCAAAGGAAATGAGCAAAGCCATCCAGGATCTAAAGTTGGAAATAGAATCAATAAAGAAATCACAAAAGGAGAAAATCCTAGAGATAGAAAACCTAGGAAAGAGATCAGGAGTCATAGATGCAAACATCACCAACCAAATTTACACAAAGTCTTTCTACAAAGCCAGGTTTACAAAGGATAATAGATGGAAAACACCAACATAAGGAGGGAAACTACACCCTAGAAAAAGCAAGAAGGTAATCTTTCAATAAACTCAAAAGAAGATAGCCAGATAAACATAATTCCATCTCTAAAACCAAAAATAACAGGAAGTAACAATCACTTTTCCTTAGTATATATTTTTTTATTTTCTATATTCTTTGTTTACATAATGTAAGCAAAGGGAATGTAAACATTCCCTTTCCCATTTCCCCCCTCACCATATGTCCCATAAGCCCTCTTCTCTCCACCCATTCCCCAATCACCCCCTTCCATTTCTCTGTCCTGGTACTCCCCCTACAATGCTGGATCAAGCCTTTCCAGGACCAGGGCCCTCTCCTTCCTTCTTCATGGGAATCATTTGATAGGCTAATTTTGTCTTGAGTATTCAGAGCTTCTGGGCTAATTAATATCCACTTATCAGTGATTGTATTCCATGTGTATTCTTTTGTGTTTGGGTTACCTCTCTTAGGATATTTTCCAGTTCCAACCATTTGCCTAAAAATTTCATGAATTCATTGTTTTTAATTGCTGAGTAGTATTCCTTTGTGTAAATATACCACATTTTCTGTATCCATTCCTCCACTGAGGGACATCTAGGTTCTTTCCAGCTTCTGGCTATTATAAATAAGGCTGCTATGAACATCGTGGAACAGGTGCCCTTGTTGCATGCCGGGGAATCCTCTGGGTATATGCCCAGGAGTGGTATAGCAGGGTCCTCTGGAAGTGTCATGCCCAGTTTTCTGAGGAACCTCCAGACTGATTTCCATAGCTGTTGTACCATATTACAATCTCACTAGCAGTGGAGGAGTGTTCCTCTTTCTCCACATCCTTGCTAGCATCTGCTGTCACATGAGATTTTGATTTTAGCCTGGCTTCTTTGATTTCTGACTGGTGTGAGGTGGAATCTCAGGGTTCTTTTGATCTGCATTTCCCTAATAACTAAGGATTTTAAACATTTCTTTAGATGCTTCTTAGCCATTCTATATTTTTCAGTTGAAATTCTTTGTTTAGCTCTGTACCCCATTTTTAATAGGGTTATTTGATTCTCTGGAGTCTAAATTCTTGAGATCTTTATATATATTGGATATTAGCCCTCTGTTGGATGTAGGATTGGTAAAGAATCTTTTCCAAATCTGTAGGTTGCCGTTTTGTCCTATTGACAGTGTCCTTTGCCTTACAGAAGTTTTGCAGTTTTATGAGGTCCCATTTGTTTATTCTTGATCTTAGAGAATAAGCCACTGGTGTTCTGTTCAGGAATTTTCCCCTGTGCCCATGTGTTCAAGATTCTTCCCCACTTTCTCCTCTATAAGCTTCAGTGTGTCTGGTTTTATGTGGAGGTCCTTGATCCACTTGGACTTGAGCTTTGTACAAGGAGACAAGAATGGGTCCATTTGCATTTTTCTATATGCTGACCTCCAGTTGAAACAGCACCATTTGTTGAAAATGCTGTCTTTTCCCACTGGATGTTGTTAGCTCCTTTGTCAAATATCCAGTGACCATAGGTATGTGGATTCATTTCTGGGTCTTCAGTTCTATTCCATTAGTCTTCCTGCCTATCTCTGTACCAATCCCATGTACTTTTTATCACTATTGCTCTGTAATACAGCTTGAGGTCAGGGAAGGAGTTTCCTCCAGAAGCTCTTTTATTGTTGAGAAGAGTTTTTGCTCTCCTGGGTTTTTTTTTTGTTATTCCAAATGAATTTGCAAATTGCTTTCTAACTCTATGAAGAATGGAGTCTGAATTTTGATGTGGATTGCATTGAATCTGTAGATTGCTTTAGGAAAGATGGCCATTTTTATTATATTAATCCTGCCAATCCATAAGCATGGGAGATCTTTCCATCGTCTGAGATCTTCTTCAATTTCTTTCTTCAGAGACTTCTTCTGAGAAGAGCAAACCTAATGTTAATAGTTGTAGAAGAGCACTAAGATTCCCAACCTAAAGGGCCAGTAAATATTTTCCACAAACTTACAGAAGAAAACTTCCCTAACCTAAAGAGATGCCCATGAACATACAAGAAGCCTATAGAGCTCCAAATAAACTGTACCAGAACAGAAATTCCTCCTGTCACATAATAATCAAACACCAAATATACTAAACAAAGAAAGAATATTAAAAAGCAGTAAGGGAAAAAGGTCAATTAACATATAAACAGTAATATAAATATAAATCAGAATTACACCAAACTTCTCACCAGACATTATGAAAGCTGGACAGACCCTAAGTAAATACAAATGACAGCTCAGGCTACTATACCCATCAAAACTCTCAATTACCATAGATAGAGAAAACAAGATATTCCATGACAAAACCAAATTTATACAATGTCTTTCCACAAATCTAGCCCTACAAAGGACAATAGATGAAAAACACCAACACAAGGAAGGAAACTACACTCTAGAAAAAGCAAGAAAGTAATCTTTCAACAAACCCACACAAACATAATTCTACCTCTGATAACAAAATAACAGGAAGTAGAAATCACTTTTCCTTAATATATCTTAATATGAAAATTAATATTAACCACATATCCTAATAGATTAAAATTAAAAAATATGAGGATTAGAAGTTTGTTGGCTCTCACCCAGTGGTCTCTCTAATTTGATAATAGCATAAATATGCTCAATATTGTACAATCCATATACACTTTCTGCTTGCTTGTATGTGACTGTGTCTTGCTGTGTACCACATAATGGTCTTGAAATCATGCTTCTCCTATCTCAGCCTCTCTATTAGTAGGATTGTTTACTTGATATTTTTACACTATACTATGTTTTTAGAACAGCTTACAGCTTTAAAAATTGTTTATACAGCCAAAAGAAATATAGACAATTAATTTGGGAGGTGGCTTGTAAGAGAACAACAAAGAGTAAGAATGAATGTTTACATATATATTATTAATTTTGAAGATGACCTTATAAGTTACTCTTTTTCTGAGATGAATCCTTTTCAAAATCATCACAGCCAATGAACCAGAATCTTACCCTCACCTAATGTCTGTGCCACCCTCCAAGCAGAACCATTGTTCACTGACACAGTTGATGAATGACTTCATGGATAGACCGACCATCTTAATACACACACAATTTCTTAAATGAATGTAACCTGTTCCCTGTGGGCTGAGAATGATGACAATCACTCAAGTCAAATAACTTTGACCATAGCAAGAAATCTGTATCCAAATAATTGTGCCTACAATTCATTCCTTGGCATAGCAGAACTGTCAACTCTTAGTTTAGTTATTATGGAGGTAAAATCCTTTGGTGATGTGAGGAATATTAAAGTACAACCTTATTACAATGAACTCCAATGTCTAAAAATTGTTCTCATTTTAGGTTTGTATCACAGTAAGAGCCAAGATTTTAAGCTCTACTAAAAACAAAACAAACAAAAAATACTTTATTTTTTATGTTCATTTAATAACATGTCCATCATTTTTATGATGGCATAAAAATATATATCGTGTTGAATATAATAAAAAATAAAAATTAAAATAAAAAAGGTTTCAGGACAGCCAGGGCTACACAGAAAATCCTTGTCTTGAAAAACAAAAACAAAATAAAAAATGATAAATGAAAAAAAGTGTCTGATACATGTAGCAACTTCATTGTATATACCTTGTAGAAATTATGGTGTATGAGATTCCTGAATAAGACTTCATCATTTTCCACTTCTGCTTTTGTCTATCTGATAAAATAGTTCACATTTAAGCATCTGCTTATAACATAAATTCTCAATTTAGACAATCTAAAATCATAATCACAAATAAAATGTCATGTAAATAAATGATCTAGAGAGAAACGCTCCCTTTGACCTATTTTCCAGAAAATATAGATTACAAAGTCGAAGTCTTTTGAAATCCTTTACATTTTCTTCCAAAGAAAGTAACAACTGATTTAGAAAGTGAAGGATGGCTGAGGTACAGTGAATTCAAAGATAATAGTGCCAAACCAGCTTGGCCTATAATGTGAGACCCTGGCTCAAAAGCCCCAATCCAAAGAACAAAATCCTTGTGCTGATTCTCATTAAGCTTTTATAAGCATATATTAATAATATGTAAAGGATTTTATTATGATATTTTAAAAAAGAGTAGCTCAAATTTATAGGTACAAACATAAATATTTAAAAGGTGGTTTGATAGTATGTCTGATACATCCTCTAACAGGAAATGTTTATTCCTTTTTTTTCTGATCTGGAGGTGGACCTGAACAGTTGTCCTCGTACTTACGTGACAAGAATTTTGCCAATCAAACTTCCCAGCTCTTTATACTAGACCTTAAAGTTTCTTAGCTAATTATTAACCATCTTTTAATTCCTAAGTAACAGACACTGCCTACCTATAGAATGTCTCATATGGTCACACACACACACACACACACACACACACACGCAAATCTTAGGACAGCCCCGTTGTAAATGCTTCTATAGCATTCTATGCACATCACTAACAAAAGACTGAATATTTTTGTGTCCCTTCCTTCAGTGTGTAAACTCTTGGGTACCAGGACCATCTGTCCCCATACCTTCATTATTGACACAGTGTCTACTATGTATCAGGACACAGATTTGTGTATATGGTTAAGCAAGGCCATCTCATTACTTGTTTTATGGTGAACCTGATAGAGGAGTGAAGGTAGCAGCACTTATTCAGGCAGAGTTCTATCTCATGATATTCAGAGTTCTATCTCATGGTATTCCCATAAAGCCTTCCACATGTAAGTGAGATCGCAAAAGGTTCCTCACTTTAGGGGCCCAACATCCCAGTCATCATTTAATATTTAAAAAAATTGAGTGAACATTGAAAACACACACACACACATACACACACACAGAGAGAGAGAGAGAGAGAGAGAGAGAGAGAGAGAGAGAGAGAAAGAGAGATTATAAAAATTTGAAATACAATTTTTGTTCAGTGAATGTTGAGTTAATTTATTACAGAATGATGTTTCCTCTTAGTGTGAAATAAGGATACCAAAAATCCTAGTAATTCAATTACTGTCACGTTCATAAGTATTTTCTAGTGCAACCAAAGGACAAATGATAATGAGACTGTGTCTGAGTGACAACATGCTCACCTGTCACCTGCATATCTGGCCCTTCTTTTACTGTAAACCCTGCTCCACACTCTCCACTCCCTGGTTCCTACAGGAGAATTCCAAGTAACTTCTCATAACCTCCCATCTCCCTGGAAATGGTCCCACTGGCCACACTGAAACAATAGCTTCCTTATTAGTGTAATGCCTCTTCTCCCCTGAAAACTATCTCAGTGTTTGTTCTTTAGTGAGGTAAGCTCAGCATGTCCAGGTGTAGGACTTTGGAACTGCTCTCTGCAGTCTGCCAGTGATCTTACAAATAACTAGGTTGCCTGTATCTTGTAGTTGAGATTAAGTACATCAATACCTATGTGATCTTTACTCTGAGTGTTCCAATGCCTCTATCGTGGCTACTTTTATTGGCATCTATATTCAATGGTGAGGTGGTGTGGTAGGTCTCTAAGAGAGTAAAGAGGACCACATTGTTTCAGGGCTGGTTATCTCTTTTGGGTGGCTGCTTTGAACTAGAACAAGGCTTTACTACACACTCAACATTCAATTTCTGCCCTACCTTCCTACAAAGCCCAGTACAAAGCTCTTTCTAAAGTATCCAAACTCCATTGCAACAATGTGTTTGCCACATACAATGTAGGTCTAGGGACACATCACCCATCCCCTGTTGTTTGATGTTCCTTTGCATGGGGTGTTTTCATCAGCTCGCTTTGGACTTGACAAATAGCTTCCTTATTTGTATAATGTCCCCCTTTGCCTGATAATCATAGCTTGGTATTTGTTTTTTCATAGATGCAATCCTAATTCGCACAAAATAAAAGCTGGTTATGCCCAGGAGATCCTATCTATCTATCTATCTATCTATCTATCTATCTATCTATCTATCTATCATCTATCATCTATCTATATCTATCTATCTATCTATCTACCCATCTATTATCTGTCTGTCTATACATAAGTTTATGTCTATCTCTCTATCTCTGCCTCTGTCTCTATCATCACCCATATCAATCATCAATATCAATCATATCTATCTTGATATCAATGTATAGTTACCCCTTATATCAGAGCTTTGTTGTGTACCTCTGCTGAGGCAGTTAGCACAGCACACTCATACTGCAGATAATCAACTAATCTCAATGAAGACTTGTTCACTGGTGGGGATTTAAACATTTTAGAAAATAAGGAAAAACAGAAGTAACACGTGGTGTGATATAAAGGGCATGGAAGCTACGGGGCTGTAAACATGGGGCCCGAAGCCTCTTTTAGGACCTTCATCTTTCCACTGTAAGACATTCTCAGGAGGAACTCGAGAGTAGGAGCGTGCACCCTGGCTGCTCTGAGGTCAAGTACTGAGTCACAGTCAAATGTCTCCCATTCTTTATCTCATGTGTATTGGTCTATAAGCCACCTTGGAGGCCAGGTCCCAGCTTCAACAGATGTCTTTAGTGACCCACGCACAGGGTAGGACATTCCACAGAAGTTCGTGGATCCTAGCATAAGGCCATTCAGGGTGAGTCACGGGAGGGGGTGGGTGTGCTGAGGAAAACCAGATGCTTGGGAAAGAAGTGACAGGAGCCATTGGAAATACTGTACGGTCTAGACTGAATGCTTCATTGGTCTGGAGATAAACAAAGTAGGCCAAGGGTGAAACCTGTGAGCTCAGTCAGCTTTACCCAGGAGAGCTCCAGCTCCTATCTTCAGGAAACAGCTAAGGCAAGTTTGTGTTGCCAGGGACAAACTTGGCACACACTTTACTGTCTTAGATCCTGGTCAGTGTATTTGATTTTTACAGTACAACACACCCACAGCACAAGCATTTTCCCATATTCAGGCAATTAATCTAGGAACATGAGGGCTCTCATTTCCTCCCTGGAGAAGGCTTATGGGTACCTGTCACTGCTGAGGAAGGATAAGTGCTCTGGAACTTTGGCTTACCTGTTTACTCTCTTCAAATGTTGTCTGGAGCAGATTAGTATTTTCAGCACATTTACCAAGAATAGATTTGCAAAGGTTAAGGGAGTTCTGGCTGAATAGGAAAGAAGTGTTAACTCAAAATTTCAGGTGCTGTATACAGATGGTGTATGTGTGTGTATGTGTGTGTGTGTATGTGTGTGTGTGTGTGTGAATGTTCTCATTTTTGAGAGTATGGAAGTCTGTACAGCTCTTAGAGCTGACAGGCCGGACTAACACTGGCAAGCTAGTGCTTACAAAACCATCTTGATACTATTACCTTCCCATAAGATGCCGCCTGGATGATACTATCAGAACAAGAGCCCTCCCTGTTCAGCTGGCTTCACCAACCTTTGCATAAAATGTTGGCAGAGCAATGTCTCCAACTTCCAGGGTAACTTCCTGAGCTGGCTGTTTCCACTCACCTGATTCTGACCCTTATTTTGATACTTTGGCTCCTGTCCTATTCAGTCCAACCAGCTTGACCAACTTTTTGGTTTATTATTCTTTTGAGTTTAACTGGAGTTTTAATTAGCATTTTCTTTGATGGTTGTCCTATGCCCTGTTGACATTCTTCTGGAACCCTGGTCCACAGCTGCACGTTCCTCACATGGAATTCCTTGGTTGTACATGAACCAACACTATGTTGCTCTCCACGTGACTTTCCCTGGGAAGGCTGTTAAGCAGTTCTGTAGAAACAAGAGAATAATCAGGTCTAGTTTAAAAATGTGTTTGTGTGTGTGTGTGTTGAAACCATCCAACGTTGGAGGACAACATAGAGCCAAAGTCAGAGATGACATCTGTAACTGTCCGTGTAGACAAATACATGTTTGACTTCTTGAAAAAAAAATTTCAATTAGAGACCTAAAACTTCTAAATGGAATTTAAAATTAAGCAGCTAATTTATTAACACAATGGCAGCACAGAGAAGTAATAAAAATGAGTGAAGAAATAAAATTAGACTTAGGTGAGAAAGTCTTCCGGAGAAAATTGGGGGTGAGTGTGTCCATTTGAATACAGTTTAAGTAAATACTGTGAATGCCAAGAAATTCTTTTTAAACTGTCAGCTTTTCTGGCAGTCTTAGCCAAATACCTGAATCTGCATTCCCAAGATAAATTCAATTTATAGGGCCTCTAAGTCCCAGTGAAATATTGTAAGTAATCAGTAATGTCTGCTTTTGTGCTCATATTTATTTATGTCCAGCACTGTCTCTATGATGGCCCAGTCTATCCAATGGAAAAGAAATCTTCCCAAACCCTGTCCTTGGACTTGTGCTCTGATTGTGCCTTCTACCCAGAAAAATGTCCCCGTTAATCTCTACTGTTTCTCAAATGCAACAGCCCTCTGCATGACAGATCAAGTGATGTCTCCTGTGAGCGTCGCAGCCAATCATGCCTTGCTCTATTTTGTTTTGATTGCCTTTGAATGTATAGCCCACTCATCATCCTTCCCATTTTTTTTGTCATTGCTTGCTTATGTAGAGCAAAAGTCCATGCTTTGGAAAATGTTTCTATGGTGGTATACTACTAGTATCTAACTGCAGCTACTATTCCTATCAAATATTGTTCTTTAATTGTTGATGTGTATATATGTGTGTATGTATAGTATACCTGTATTTGTGTGTGTGTGTGTGCCTCTGCTGTGTGCATGCCTGTGTGTGTATGTCTCTATGTGTGCCTACATATGTATGTCTGTGTGTCTTGTGTGTGTTCCTAAATACATAAATATATCCTGCTCAGCCTGTAAAATGCTACTCATATGTGTGTGACTTCAGGGCTGACCATTTGGTATTGTATAACCAATTTGGAGGTTTTTCTCTGGGCAAGACTATTTCCTCTACTCTCAGCATTCCTTGGCTGTCTGGTAGGGAGCAGTTCTGATGCTAAATTCCTGTTCCCCAACTGTTCTTAATCTGTTAGTAAAGAGAGCCATGGGCTAATTGCTGGGCAGAAGGGGCAAAGGGACTTCCGGGTCCCTGGAGGGAAAGAGGGAGACACAAAGACAAAGAAGGGAGGTTTTTTGTTTGGTTGGTTTTTTGTTTTGTTTTGTCCAATGCTTTGGAGGGAGAAGAGTACAGCAGCCATGAGGTCTCAGAAGGAGCTGGGGCCTGGGGCCACTACTACAGGTGAGTGGTTATGCATGTTTGGCAGGGGCTAGATGGGACTAGCCACTGAAGATTAGGGCAGATGGGAGACACAAAGCTAAGAATATAGATAAGGGCACATTTTCCAGGAAGGAGATAATAGTGCCCAGCAATTGTGACAAGAAGACCAGTTGAAATTGAACAACTCTGTGTCTGTATCGTTTATCTGAGGGTTTAAGGGATGCTGGGAAAGGGCTGGTAGATTGGTCACTTCCTGGAGCAAAAGGCAGGTAGAGCATAAAACTACATGCTGCAGTCTGTTGTTCTTTGTTTAGGGTTAAGATCCCATGAGATGCACTCCTCCCATGTTACCATGTCTGTCTATTGGTGTCATCCTGAATTAGGTTTTGGTTTGGCAGTTGTTTTAGCTTCTCTAATATTTCTCGGAGACAAGCCGCACAGCAAACTTCCTGCTCCTCTGGCCCTTACAATCTTTCCTTTCCCTTTTCCTCTATGATCCCTGAGCCTTAGATGCAGGAACTGCTTTGTAGCTGTATAAGTTGGGGCTAGGTACCACGTGGTTCTTTGTTTTCTGAAATCTGATTGGTTATGATTTTCTCTACTCTTGTTGCAAGGAGAAATTTCTTTCTTGCTTTTTTTTTTTTTTTTTTTTTTTTTTTTTTTTTTTTTTTTGGTTTTTTGAGACAGGGTTTCTCTGTATAGCCCTGGCTGTCCTGGAACTCACTCTGTAGACCAGGCTGGCCCCAAACTCAGAAATCCACCTGCCTCTGACTCCCAGAGTGCTGGGATTACAGGTGTGCGCCACCACGCCCAGCTGAGAAATTTCTTTGTAAAGTATAAATATAGGTTATACTTATACTTATCTAGCTGTCATATAAATATTTAGAACATAGGAATTATACTGGCTTAGTAAAATGGCAGTTGTAGGTTCCCCTTCACTGGTTCTGGGTAGTTGGCTAGGTTTCTAATACTAGGCAGGATTTTCCTCTTTTTTCTTCAGTCCAATTAAAGAGCTGTTGGTTACTACAAAGCTGTGCATACCACTACTGCACCCTTAGGGATGATATTGAGTCATGTGTTATGGCTCATAAGCATCATAACTAGATAGAAATGTTGATTGCTTTGCTTTTCTGGAAACTTGCATAATGCCTTTTGGTGTCATGAAAGGTCGCCATCAGGGAGGAAGCTCTCAGTTCAGGTTCAATATTTTAATGATATCTTAGTTCAAAGACTTTACATGATTTACCTTTAAGAGAATTCTACGAAAATAACAAAGTAGAAAGAATGAGGAAACTGTATCCCCTGTGGACAGAACCTGCACTGGCAGAATCTGCCAAATGTGACTGTTTTACAACTCTCTGGACTTTTGATGGCTGAATCTTCTGAGAGAAAACTTGAAAACTTGTTTCTGCTCTCAGAGGTTAAGATATGGAGGGAGTCAGCTTCTCCCTCCTCTTTTCCCAATCTAAACCCTCAGTTTCACCCTCAGCTCTACAGAAGACCGACTGCTGCAGCCTCCTCTCCTCTGTCCTTGTCTCCAGAGGATCCCACAGATCTCCTTCAACCTTCCCTCCCCCAGCACATGTCCTTATGCCAGGCCCCATCTCCATCAGGCATGCCCTGGATAACCACCAGCTAAGCCTGCCAGAGAGGCAAGAACAGCAAAGCAAGCAGGTGAGCTTGTCTTCACTCTCTGCCCTATTCCCCAGAAAGTCAGCAGATTCTGGTGGAACACCTGCTCTCCTGCCTCCTGTGGAAGCCTTCAGCACTTCCCCATTCCTAAGAATACCCTCAGACATTTGCATTCCTAAGAATCAGCCCCCAATACATAGAAACACATTGTGCCCAAATCCCCAGTGGAGACACATAGCAGGAGCCCAGAAGCATCCCTTCCCAGGGAACACGCAGTCATTACACTCTGTTAAGAACCAGAAAGGGCAACAGAAACCAAGGAAGAAAGCACCTATGCAACACGGATTAGACCAGCATATATCAGCACCCAAAATTACAATAATTGAAAACCCAGATGTGTAGATGACAGCTTAAAAACACAACCAATAACAGTCCCACTAAAGTCCAGCAAACCTACTACCTAAGGCCCTGAGAAATGCAACACAGCTGAAGCACGAGACAAGGTCTTTAAAATAGCCTTTATGAATATGACAGAGGTCCTTAAAGAGGAAATGAATAAATCACCTTAAAATATCTATGAAAACACAAACAAACAGTGGAAGGAGATAAATCAATTCAACATTGGAAAGTGGAAATAGAAGCAATAAATGGAGCTTGAACTGAAAGAAATCCAGAAATAAAAAAAATTAGGAATTTGAACAGGAAAGTCAAAGGCAAGGTTCACAAATAGAATATGAGAAATAGAAGAGAAAAATCTCTGGCATTGAAGGCGAGATGGAAAAAACAGCTCAGTCGAAGTAAATGTTAATTTTTTTTAAAATCAGGAAATCTGAGACAGTATGAAAATATGAAAATGTCAAATCTGTGAATAATAGGAATCAAGAAAGGAGAAGGATCCAAAGTGAAGGTCCAGAAAATATTTCAACAAAATCACAGAAAAAAGTTTCCCTAAGTTAAATAAGAATGTATCTATAAAGAAACATTCAGAACATCAAATACTAAAACAAACAAATGAATAAATATAATTCACCTCAGCACATAATAATAAAAACACTTAATGTACAGAACAATAGCAGAAGAATATTAAAAGCTTCAAAGAGAAAAGAACAAGTAACATAAGAAGAATTACACCTGAATTCTCAATAGAGATTCTAAACTCTGGGCAGATGTTCTGTCAACTCTAATAGACTGCAGATGGCAGCCCAGACCGCTATACTCAGCAGAACTTTCAATCACAATAGATAGAGAAAGAATTACATTCCAAGATAAAACCAAATATAAACAATATTTATTTACAAATTCAGCTCTATCAAAGGTTGTAGAAGAAAAACTTGAACCTGAAGAGGTTAACCACACCCAACAAAACACAAGGAATAAATAATCCTAGGCCATCAAAATAGAGGGAAATGCACACACACACACACACACACACACACACACGCCGTGCACACATGCACATGCATACAAACACATGCACACCATGGCCACAATTTCTCCAACAGAAAGACACAGGGAAAAAGAATGGACAGCAAAACAGGATCCATCCTTCAGATCCATTCAAAAAACACACCTTAACGTCAAATATAGACATCATCTCAGGATAAATGGTGGAAAAAAGATATTCCAAGTAAATGGACATGAGAATCAAGCCAATGCTGCCATTTTAATATCTAGCAGAATAGACTTAAAACTAAAGCTAATCAGAAGAGATAGGAAAGGATGTCATGTGCTTAACAAAGGAAAAATCCACCAAGAGGACATTGCAATTGTCAAAAATCTATGCACCAAACACACGGCCATCCAAACTCATAAGAGAACACTATTAGAGCTTAAATCACATATTGACTCTCACATACTGAGTTCTTAGCAATCACCAATAGGCAGGTGGTGCAGACAAAAACTAAACAGGAAAATGCTGGAGCTAACTGAAGTTATAAATCAAATGGACCTAAAAGATATTATACAACATTTCACCCAGTCACAAAAGAAAATACCATCTTCTTAGCATCTCATGGAACTTTCTCGAAAATGACCACATACTTGGCCATAAACCAATCTCAACAGATATAAGAAAATTGAAACAATACCATGCATTCTATCTGACTACCTTGGATTAAAGCTGGATATAAAAACAACACAAACCTTACAAACTCATGAAAATGGAACAACTCACTACAGAAAAAAAAATAGGCAAAGACAGAAATTAAGAAAAGTATTTAAAACTTTGTAGAATTAAAAGAAAATGAAATATATAACATACCCTAACTTATGGGACACAATGGAGGTGGTTCAAGTACTAAGTGCATACATAAATCACTAAATTTATAGCACTAAGCACATACATAAAAAAATGGAGAAGTCTCATACTAGTGACTTAATAGCACACCTGCAATCTCTAGAATAAAAAGAAATCACACCAAAAAGGAGTAGATGGCAAGAAATAATCACACTCAGGCAGGACTGAAATCAATAAAATAAAAACAAAAACAATACAATGATTCAATGAAACAAAGAGTTAATTTGTTGAGAAAATAGGTAGCAATTGGTCAAATTAACTAAAAGAAGAAGAAAAAGGATGCAAACTAACACAATTAGAGATAAAAATGGGGGCATAACAATAGAATTCAAAGAAATCTAAAGAATCCTAGTTTAAAACCGAGTATTCCAACAAATTAGAAATTCTAAAAGAAATGGATACTTTTCTTGATATGCATCACTTACCAAAATTAAATCAAGATCAGATAAGCAATTTAAACCAACCTATTGCCCCTTGTGAAATAAAGGCAGTGATTAAAAGCCTACCAACCAAAAAAAGCACAGGGCCAGAAGGTTTTAGTGCAGAATTCTATTGTATTTCAAAGAAAAGTAAATGCCAATACTCCTCAAATTATTCTTCAAAATAGTTACACAAAAGACACTGTCCAATTCATTTTTACAGAATCCTAAACCACGACAAGACCCAACACAGAAAGAGAATTAGAGAACAATTCCCCTTATGAACATAGATGCAAGAATTCGTAATAAAATACTTGCAAACAGAATCTAAAAACACATCAAAAAGATCATTCAGTATGACAAAGTAGCCATCTGAGATGCAGGAATTGTTTAACATATGTAAATTAATAAATTCACTTCATCATATAAACAAACTGAAAGACAACAACCACATGGTCATCTCATTGGATGCATAAAAGGCCTTTGATAAAATTCAACACTTTTTTGTGATAAAGTCTTGGAGGGAATAGGAATAAAAGAGACATACCTTAATATAATAAAGGCAGTTTACAGCAAACCCATAGCTAATATCAACTTAAATACAAGGAGACTCAGGCATTTTGACTAAAATAAGAAACAAGAGAAGGTTGTCCTCTTTTCCCAGACCTATTCAATATAGTACTTGAAGCAAGAAGGTAACTGCTGAATATGAAAAATATATAAACCAAAAGGAAGAATTTTAAGTATCTTTATTTGAAGTTGATATAATTGCATACATAAGTTATCCTAAAAATTCCATCAGGAAACTTTTATAGCCTAGAAGCACTTTCACCAAAGTAGGTGGGTACAATATAAGCTCACAAAATCAGTAGCTCTCCTGTATACAAATGACAAATGGTCTGAGAAAGAAATCAGGGAAACACCACCCTTCACAACAAATTCAAATAATATAAAACATCTTGGGGTATCAAACAAGTGAACGACTTTTATGATTGAAAAAACAAACAAACCTTCAAGTCCTTGAAGAAATAATTTGAAGGAAGATATCAGAAGATGGAAAGATCTCCCATGCTCATGGATCAATGGGACTAAAATAGTAAAAGTGGTCTTCTTACCAAAAGTAATCAACAGATTCAGTACAGTTCCAAGCAAAATTTCATTAGAATTCTACACAAGTCTTGAAAGGATAATTTTCAGCTTCATATGAAAAACAAAACAAAACACAAATAAGAAAAAACTGAAAGGCAGCTAAAACAATCTGGAATAATAAAGGAATTGTTGGCAGTATCACCATTCTTGATTTCAAGTAGTACTACAAAGCTATAGCAGCAAAACAGCATGGTATTAGCACAAAAAAAAAGTGGGGAATAGCCTTGAACTCATCAACACCAGAAAAGTCTTTCTGAATAGAGCACTATTAGTGCAGGCACCAAGAGCAACAATTAATACATGGAACCAAATGAAACTGAAACGTTTCTGCATGACAAAGGACACCATCATTTGGACAAAGGGACAGGTTACAAAATGGAAAACAAAAATTACCAACTACACATCTGATAGATAGGGTTAATATCCAGCATATGTAAAGGACTCAAAGAAACTGCAAGTAAACAAAACCCAATTTTAAAAACTGGGTACAAATCTAAACATAATTCTCAGTAGAGGAATCTCAAATGGCTGAGAAACACTCAAAGAAATGTTCAACAAACTTAGTCATCAAAGAAATAAATGCAAATCAAAACTATTTTGATAACTCATCTTAAACAAGTCATAATGACCAAAATCAATAAAAACAAGCAACAGCTCATGCTAGGAAAGCTGTGGAGTAGAGAGAACACTCATTCATGGCTGGTGGGAGTACAAACTCATACAACCATTATGGTAATCGGCGCGTCAGATTCTCAGGAATATGAGCATCCATCTCTCTCAAGATTTAGCTGTACTTTTCTTGGGCATATGCCCAAAGGACACTGCATTCACTATAGAGACACTTGTTCAGTCATGTTCATTGTTGTTCTATTAATAATAGCTAGAAATTGAAACAGCCTAGATGTTCATAAACAACTGAATGAATAAAGAATATATGGTACACTTATACAAGAAAATATTAACTCAGATATTTAAAAAAAATGAATTGACATTCACAAGTGAATGTATAAAACTATAAAAAAACAACCTGAGTGAGGTAACCTAGACTCAGAAAGACAAATATGGTATACACTTCTTTATCTGTGGGTGTTAGCTGTTACATCAGAGATAAACACAATCCATAAAATTCCAGAGAGTTGGTATGGAATAAGGAACTGGGAGTACAGCTATCCCTAGGAAGGGGAAATAAGATAGATAGTTACGGATGAATGGAAGCACTGGAACAGGATGATCAAATGGGGAAGTGGAGAAGAGCAGGACAAGGGAGGTAATACAAGTAGGGGTAGCTAACAGTAAGGAGAATTTCAGGGGTCATATGAACACCTAATATAGCAGAAACTTCCTAAATGTTACATAATATGAAGCCAATCTAAATGAAATCACCAAAGAATGGGGAAGACAGATTCCCAACTGGGCATCTCTTAGCACCAAATAAAGCTTCCAATACTGGGAATGGATTCCATCAAATTGAGTTATGGAACAAAGGCATCCATGGGCTCACATCCGGGGCTATCCCAAAGGCTATAGGTTGCTGTCCATAAACTGACAGCAGAGCCCTATTGCTTAAAACCACACCTATACAACTCACTGAACATTAAAAAGTCAACCTAGTTCCTGCTTAGAGCTTCCACCCATACTGGCTAATTCTCTTGGTCCCAGAAGGTACTCCGTACCCTACCAAAGGAGAAATGTAAGCACCAACCCACCCACAAAACCATCGACCTACAATGGTACTCTGACTGCAGAGATATGCTACAGCAGTGGTGGCACAGATCTTAGGGGAGTAACCCACCAATATCTGATTTGATTTAAGCCTAGTCCAGGATATGGGATCCTTACCTGATGACCAAGAAGCTGAGACTTGATAGCCCAGGGACCTAAGGGGAAACCAAATGCTCGTAAAGGAATATAGCAGTGAAATGGTGCTTAATGACATTCCACTCTACTCACAGCTTGGTGCTTTGCTCAGGCATCATCAGAGAGGCTTCCTCTTGCAGGAGATGGGGACAAAACACAGAGGTGTGCAGCAGACAATGTGCAGAGAGCAGGACACCTGGGACCATGTAGCTCCAAAACGAGTGTCTCCATCAAATCCCTTCCTTCAGGGCGCAGGGAACCCTGTAGAGGAGGAGGCAGCAGAAGAGTCTGAGGGCCGGAGGGACTAGTGGACACCAAGCAAACAAGGGCTTCTCTACACAACAGGACTGATAGACATATAAATCACATAGAATGAGACAGTATTTTTTTAGCATAAAATAATGCATATTTTTTTATTCGATAAATTTTTTATTTACATTTCAAATGATTTCCCCTTTTCTAGCCCCCCACTCCCCGAAAGTCCCATAAGCCCCATTCTTTCCCCCTGTCCTCCCACCCACCCCTTCCCACTTCCCCATTCTGGTTTTGCCAAATACTGCTTCACTGAGTCTTTCCAGAACCAGGGGCCACTCCTCCTATCTTCTTGTACCTCATTTGATGTGTGGATTGTGTTTTGGTATTCCAGTTTTCTAGGTTAATATCCACTTATTAGTGAGTGCATACCATGATTCACCTTTTGAGTCTGGGTTACCTCACTTAGTATGATGTTCTCTAGCTCTATCCATTTGCCTTAGAATTTCATGAATTCATTGTTTCTAATGGCTGAATAGTACTCCATTGTGTAGATATACCATAGTATGCACAGGGTCTGCATGGGTCTAACCCAAGAGGGGCCTAGAGCTGAAGGGAGAAGTGGACATAGGGACGCACACCCCCATCCCTAACCCAGTAGTAATCTCCAAATGGCAACCACTTGAAAATAAAAAGTTAGTTTTTTTCCAAGGGAATATCACTGAGGAAATAAGCTACTCTCAAGGGTAGATTCCATGCCGGGAAGTAGATGACCAACCGAAAATGAACACAACAGCATCTTTGTAGGCTTCTTGTCTCATAATGTTGTGTCTGAAATTTTTTAAAACTTTATTGTATTTATTA
Organism: Apodemus sylvaticus; assembly: GCF_947179515.1. Taxonomy (NCBI): domain Eukaryota; kingdom Metazoa; phylum Chordata; class Mammalia; order Rodentia; family Muridae; genus Apodemus; species Apodemus sylvaticus. The sequence continues at coordinate 72,712,917 of NC_067484.1, forward strand.
TTTATTCTACCCTACAGTTTTATGTGTATAATATGGCTTCTGGTTCTGTGTCTTTCATGGGATCCCTAAGTATGAAAATGTCTCTGTGTCTATATTTGTTTCTTGTATCTTTTCTTGTGCTTTTTTCTTTCTGTTTATTTTGTCCTATTCCAATTTTTGTTCTATTTTATTTTATTATTGTCCCTTAGACATGTCTTTGTTTTCTAATGAGAGACAGAAAGGGCGTGAATCTGGAGGGGTGGGGTGTGGTTAGAACCTGGAGGGAGGGGAAACTGTAAGTAGACTACATCATGAAATAAATCAACTTTCAATATTAAATATTAGAGAAAAGTATATTAAAAATAAAACAACTGTATACATAAAGAAATCTATAGTGTAACCATATATGCTGAGGGAAATATTCAAACAACTGCTTAAAAGCCAATAATCGTTTAAATTTGTATTTCAGTTGAGTCCTTAGCATAAATAATAATAAAAAGCAATAATCAGATCTAGAAAACTCATAGGAATGGAAAGAATTTGATTCTCTCACTCTTAGAATATTAAACCCAAACACCCATGTTTTTAAAACAAAAATCACAAGGCACACAAAGAAACAGAAAATCATAGATCATTTCAAATCATAAACCACTAATTTATAGAAATCATTCCTGAAAAAGATTATCCTAGACAAAGCTTTAAAGATAAGTACCTTAAAGAATAATCAAAGAAACAAACTAAGATGTGGAAATGGTGAAGAAAGTGAAATATGGGTGAAATGGGAACACTGACAAGGAAACACAAAACCCACAGAGACACAAGAAAGAATAATAATAATTATTATTATTATTTTATTATTATTATTACCCGACAATGAGAACTCCAACAAATAGGGTAGTGAGTGCTCTAGGTGGACTCAGCAGCAAGTGGACTGGGCTAAAGACAGGATCAGTGAGCTTAAAAATAAGAAATAATGAAATGTGATAAATAGAAAGAAAATATTGAAGAAAAGCGAAATCAGTCCTAACTGATTGTGGGATACCATGAAAGAGTGCAGTTTATACACTTTTGGTAATTTCAGAAGAAGGAAAAAAGGAGGAGGAATGTTTAAAGAAATGGGGGTTGAAACAAATTCACAAACTTTACTACAAATAAAAACATCTAGAAACACAAAGAGCTCCAGGTCAGACAAACCAAGAAACTTATACCAAGAGTCTTAATAATCAAAGATAAGGAGAGAAATTGAAAAGCAGTTGAGAATAGCAATTTATCACATTTATGGGACTCTCGAGGATCAGCAAATGTCTCTTTGAAAACTTTAAACTCTAGAAGACACACGAAGACAATATATTCAAAGTGCTTAGAAAAAAAGGAAGTTATCAACTAATAACACCAATATCTGTCAAGACTTCTCTTCAAAACTCAGGTGGAACTGGGCAGTGGTGGCACAAACCTTTAATCCCAGTACTCTAGAAGCAGAGGCAGACTCATCTGTGTGAGTTTAAGGACAGCCAGGGCAACACAGAGAAACCCTGTCTCAAATAACAACAACAATAACAACAACAACAACAAACAAACAAAAACAAATCTAAAATCCTGAGATGGAAATGAACACATTCTCAGATAAATTAAAACTGAAAAGACCAGCTCTGCAAGAAAGTCCACAGGAATCTTTGTGTTCAAAAGAAAGGACATCAGGGAGCAATTTGAAATACTTTGAAAGATGAACAGTTCTGGAGAGAGTACCCAGGCAATTATATGAATCTGTATTTTTGTAACAATAACCTGTAATGTTTTTACTCATTTATTTCTATTTTCTATAATGTCTCACCATATTTATTGTTCAGGCTGAACTCAAAATCATGATGGTCGCTCAGCTCTCTGGGTTACAGGTTTTTACTCCGTTTTCTAACTCTATTGCTTGCTGACCAGCGTAACATTTTAAAATTATAATTTAAGTTATATAAATAGTCTAACATAACTGAACAATTATTTTAAAAATAATTGCTACTGTAAAACAAAAGCAATTATAATTTTGGTTTGAAACTCCACATTTTATTAATACATATTTTGTAATGAATACCTTTAAAGGCATTACCAGTTCATGTCTGGAACTTGTACAAGAGTAAAATATAATTTTGTAATATCAACTAGAGGATCACAGAATTGTAAAAACAACAAAAACACCAAAAAAAAAAACCTCCAGTTTTTTATGTTATTCAAATTATACTTGTAAAAATATTCAAATGATAATGTCAACTGCAATATCCATAATAACCACAAGGAAAATAGCTATGGAGCTCCTCAAAATGATGTAAAAAAGGAATTAAACACTTCAACATATACATACAAAACTGACCATAAAGTAATACATGGAGTTAGGAAATAAAAGATGAAAAGTTATAAAACATAGAGGAAAAATGTTTCCAGCCAGTAAATCAGAGCACTATAAGTGAGTGTCTCCCAAGTGGCCCAGTGGCCCCAGCTGGTGGCAGAAGAGCAGGGGCCGAACCCCACAATCCTCAGTCACATTGGACAGTGAGGAATCAGGAAATGATCATGCAGTATTTGTCCTTGACCTGACAGAATGGTGTCTCCTCTATCCACATTGTCACAGGTGACAGAATTTCATTCTTTTTTGGGCAATTGTTTTTTAGTCATATCACATTGTGTCCTACAAATGAGTGCAAGTGTATCAATCAAAACTAAAATCAATAGCAGATAGGAAACATTATATAGGAAAAAGCAGCATAGTGATAAGAATAAGCCCTCCCTCATTAGTGATAAATTTAAATGTAAAGGTACCAAACTCTTCTATCAAAAGACATGGCTGGGGAAATGAATTAAAACAAAACAACAAAACATGAAATCTAGGGGCTAGAGAGAGAGCTCTGGTTGAGCACTGGCTGCTCTTCCAGAAGACCTGTGTTTGATTCCCAGCATCCCCAATCAACTCCTCCCACTTCTCTGTCCTGGTACTCCCCTATATTGATACATCAAGCCTTTCTAGGACCAGGGCCTTCTCCTTCCTTCTTCTTTTGGGAATCATTTGATATGTGAATTCTGTCTTGGGTATTCAGAGCTTCTGGGTTAATACCTACTTATCAGTGACTGCATTCCATGTGTGATTTTTTTGTGACTGGGTTACCTCACTTAGGATGATATTTTCCAGTTCCAACCACTTGCCTAAGAACTTCATGAATTCATTGTTTTTCATTGCTGGGTAGTATCCCATTGTGTAAATATAGCACATTTTCTGTATCCATTGCTCCACTGAGGGACATCTGGGCTCTTTCCAGCTTCTGGTTATTATAAATAAGGCTGCTATGAACATAGTGGAGCATGTGTCCTTATTGCATGTCGGGGAATCCTCTGGGTATATGCCCAGGGGTGGTTTAACAGGGTTCTCTGGAAGTGTCATGCTCAGTTTTCAGAGGAAACTCCAGACTGATTTCTAGAGTGGTAGTACCAGCCTGCAATCCCACCAAGCAGTGGAGGAGTGTCCTCTTTCTCCACATCCTTGCCAACACCTGCTGTCTCCTGAGTTATCACTTTTAGCCATTCTGACTAGTGTGAGGTGAAATCTCAGGTTGTTTTGATTTGCATTTCCCTAATGTCTAATGATGTTGAACATTTCTTAAGATGCTTCTCAGCCACTCAAAATTCTTCAAGTGAAAATTCTTTGTTTAGCTCTGTACCCTATTTTTAATAGGGTTATTTGGCTCTCTTGAGTCTAACTTCTTGAGTTCTTTATATATATTGGATATTAGCCTTCTGTCAGATGTAGGGTTGGTGAAGATATTTTCCCAATTTGTTGGTTGCTGTTTTGCCTGAGAAGCTTTATAATTTTATGAGGTTCCATTTGTCAATTCTTGATCTTAGAGCGTAAGTTATTGTCACTCTGTTCAGGAAATTTCCCCTGTGCCCATGTCCTCAAGGGTCTTCCCCAGTTTCTTTTTATTAGTTTCAGTGTGTCTGGTTTTATGTGGAGGTCCTTGATCCACTTGGAGAGGAACTTAGTACAAGGAGATAAGAATGGATCAATTTGCATTCTTCTGTATGCTGACCTCCAGTTGAACCAGCACCATTTGTTGAAAAGGCTATCTTTTTTCCCACTAGATGGTTTTAGCTTCTTTGTCAAAGATCAAGTGACCATAGGTGTGTGGGTTCATTTCAGGGTCTTCAATTCTATTCATTGTTCTACCTGCCTGTCACTGTACCAATACCATGCAGTTTTTAACACCATTGCTCTGTAGTAGTGCTTGAGATCCGGGATACTGATTCCCCCAGAAGTCCTTTTACTGTTGAGAATAATTTTAGCTATCCTGACTTTTTTGTTATTTCAGATAAATTTGAATTTCTAACTTTCTAACTCTATGAAGAACTGAGTTGGGATTTTTGATGGGGATCACTGAATAACAATTCATTCTTAAATACGAAAAAGTTAAAAAGCTAAATATAGTAGTTCACACTTGAGATCCCAGTTCTTTGGAAGCTGAGCCAGAAAGATCTTCACAGACTAGAGTCCAGCCTGGGCTACATTGAGTTTTAGGATATCCTGAACTAAAGAATAAAAAGAAGGAAAAGGACATAGAAAAGGAGGAAGAGGAGGAGGGGGGAGAGGAGGAGAAGGAAGAGGGAAGGGGAGATGACGGAAGAGGAAGGGAAGGAGACAGTAACTTAAGAATTAACTTATCCAAATAGCAGAAAGCCTGTATAAGGAAAACAACAAAATGTTTCTGAAAGAGATTAAAGGATGCTTAAGTAAACTGAAACAAATCTCATGTTAATAAGTTGGAAGGCATAACATTATGATGTCAATTCTACCCAAATTAATTCCTATAAAAATTCTAATTTCATTTTATGTATGAATAGAAAAGTCCACCTAAAATTTTCATGTGAAATTTCAAGGAGACCAGAATAATCAAATAGTCTTGAGGGGGAAACAAACTAGACAGAGAACTCACCTTTCTTGATATCAGTACTCATTACATGATCGGAGTATTCACATCTATGTAGCAAAGCCATCAAGACAGACATATAGAACAGTGAAATGGGATAGAAGGCACAGAAATAAACCTTCACATGCATGATCATGTGGTTCTTACTAGAGTATTCAGAGCTTTCTATAGGAAAAGGGGACTCTTTCTAATAAACCCCTCTTGGAAAAGTAAATATCTGCATGGTAAAAAATGAAACTGGATCCTTACCTACCACTATATACAAAAACTAATCCAAGATTGAAAAAAGTTCACCAACAGTTGGGTGTAGGGCGGAAGGGATGGGATAAGAAACAGGGATGTGTTGATGAAAATATAATTTCTGTTAAGAGTAAGTTTTAATGATGTATTATATTGTTTAGCAATGGCAGTTAACAATAATATACTGTATGTTGCAAAATTACTACAAAAATAAATTTTTTACATTTCTATCACACAAGAAAATACATTGATGAAACAATGTGAATTAATTTGATTGAATGTCTCCACAATGCATACATAAATAAAATTATCTCATTGTGACCACAGACACAATTTTTATTTGACAATTAAAATTTAATAAAATGGCAAAAATACTAAGTAAAACTACTTTCAAGACCTGAATATAAGACATGATACTGAATTTTTAAAGTGCATATGTGTGCCCGCACATGACTGTCCAGAACGCTGAGATCTAGGCAAGCATTCTATCGCTGAGTTTCTCAGTGTTGTAACATGCAATTACTAGATGTTCAAAAATTTATAAATGAAGGGTATTGGTTTTGTTTGCTTGGTTGGGTATTTTTTCTTTTCTTCTTTAGAGATTCATAGTCACCTTCCTTAGCTCTATGAAGAGATGGTGGCACTGGAGTTGACGCTGTCTAGGAACGCAGTCCTATTTCAACTATATTTACACTATTGATCCTGACTGAGTATGCATTGCCTTCTCCCATCGTCCATCACCATTCGATTTATCTGCCATGTCCTCACAAACACCTGAGCTCCCAAAGTCTTTTTTAACATGGCGACATCTATTTTGTTTGTTTTTCTTTGTTTCATTCAAATTTTATTTGCGATTTTCAATTTCCTTGGTCTTCACTTTAGGTACCAAAATTCTACTTATCTCAACGCTGCTGAGAGTTTTCAGTGCCTCTAAGAAGGAACTTAAGTTTAGAAGATCTTAACTATTTGCTTTCAAAGAACATTATTTTCAAGAACATCTACTTCACCTTTCTTTCTCTAATCTCTTCCTGAAGAGGCCCTGGCTTCTGAAGAGATTTCCTCCTTCACTAGTTTGGCTTAAGTTAGAAAATCACCAAACACAATAGCACCTCTGCCCAATTTCTTAAACACTGGAAAGTACTGCACTTCCCTTTAAGAGCAATGAAAGTCTTACACATTATGGTAAGTCAGCTCCAGGGCGTAAGAACTGATTCCTCAGTGGGTCGCAAAATTGCCATGTTCTCCTCTTCAAATGAGACCCAAGAAACCAACCTGGCACTCCTGAAAGGCCCAGCATGGAGACTAGCCGTGCAGCTCGACATATTCTCTTCCTAATCCACACAGTAAATATGCAATCAAGTCTCATGACACTGAACTAATGGAGTTCAGTGACTAGAAGGTCTTTGGAGGGCAATCAGGTGCTATTAAAAATATGCTAATGATAGCTTGTGATTGAGCAGCAGGACCCCAGGATTTGGGGTTGGCATGGCAACTGCCAGCAGCTAGTTCATGCAGAACAGGAGGGAGAGAATTAGAAGGAGCTGCTTAAATGTAAGTGCTAATGAAAAATGTGGAAGTAGTGGAGGATCCCAGGGAAGGGTTAGCACTCTGTGACAAAAAACAGCCCAAATTTGCAATACACACAACCTGAAGGAAAGCTAAATGCTTTCCACTGGAGCGCTCCAGCCATAGAGAGGCAGTCAGTGGGAATTCAGTGTTTAGTCTTTTACCAAGAACCTGTGACTTTGTTGTAAACTCGGTGGTTCATAGATGGGTGACAGAATTGTCATATATATGTTGCATGTGTCTTCTAGCCAAGGCTGAAGGCAGAGCTCTGACAGCCAACAGCTTTTACCAATGGAAGGTAATACAGATCACAGGTTTGTTGTGTAGAGGGCAGTGCAGATGGCAGGTTTGCTTTTTCCAGCGTAACAGGATATCAAAGGTTTAGAGAGAGTCTCTTATACTGTGTCGAAGCGTCACCTGTCAATAAACAGCCTCTGGCCAATGAGCTAAGGCAGGGTTCGATGGTGGGACAGAGATAGGATTCTGAAAATTACTCAGGTGGAAAAGATTCACCCACGCATTGACAGACATAGATGCATAAACCTGAAGAGAGGTAACTGACCGTGTGGGAAGACTTAGACTAGTTTAAACAGGAAAACCAAGGTGTGAGCTAGCGGAAAGGAGCCAGGGCTATTGGCCAAGGCATATGAAGTCTCAGAGTCCTTGTTTCTCTGAATAGAGAGGCCAGGTGGGAAAGCCAGCAGCTGCAAACGGCGTTCTGAGTGTAATGCTAAAATTGAGGCTCAGAGCCTGAGGAACCACTTGGAAGGACAGTTTAGCACTCTGCTCTGTGAGCTGAACAGCTGAAATCCTTCTGGCTATAGGAACCAGCAAACAGTAGGAGCAAGAAACCTCAGAGAGGCCTAATGCAGTGCCTTCAGAGTCCTACAGTAAGGCTGGCGACCCACTGCTGGGTCCTTGAAGGGCCTGTGGACAGTAGGCTCAGCAAGCAAAGTGCTGGAGACACACGGCAGACTCTCCGGCAAGTCCACTCATGACGGACGGGCGGGGTTCACAGTTTCCTAGGCCAGCCACTGCAGTGGCAGCTGGCGGATACCACTGAGAAGCCTTCGAATGGCTCACAGTATTAAGGGACCACCTCTGCCTGTATGGTAGGTCATAGTCAGAGGCTTGGCCCTTTAAGGCTTGGGCTGCACAGCGTGGTAGAAAATGGTGGCAGGCATCAGTAGCCAGGCCCAGACTAAGAAAAATCTCTGAATATGTACAATATTCTTTAAAAAATGTGCTTAGGTATTAAAGAAAAATAAGAAACTGTGTACAAAAAATCATAGGAAGAAATATTTATTTTGAAAATAACAAAGTTAAGTCATTAAGGAGAGGGTTAGAGATTAAAAAGAATATATTTTCTAGGTTAAAAAAATTGGAAAAAACACAATGATAGAAGAAGGCATTTGGACCCTGTACAATTTTGCTTCTCTTATCAGCATACAAATAATTATTTTTTCAATAACAATTATAATTTTATATATCCTTTTAAAAGACATCAGAATAAAACAGACTTAGAGAAAGAGAAGACTGTAAGAATGTTAGATTTGAGGCCATTGAACAGAGGTTAGAGAATTCTTTACATCAGAAGAAACCTTCAGAAGAATCAAATCTGGAATCTAAAATAACAGCAAAAAATAAAAGGTAGTTCCAGATGAGAAAAATCCACAAGGAGATAGAATGGCAATCCAGGGAGATGCAATATATCGAATTAAAGATACAAATTATGTTTAATGCTACTCAGAGCAACGATATACAATAGCTTATATGTTTAACTTTGTAGAGTTTGGAGAATTAAGCTATGAGCATACATGGTGATACACTATACTCTTGATACATATTCAGAATTAATTCCAATGGGCTTCTGCCGTAAATATGATTCCAAGGTTGCATATTTATTAGAGACTATGGCTATCTTTAAAATGCCTTTGCAGATTGAAGCTGATGACACTTCAACATGTGTATCCATTAGAATACAACAGTTTTTGAGACATTTTGGAATAAAACATGTGACAGATATATCTTACCATCTCCATAATTGCTTGACCTAGCAATTAACGGAGAGATATAACAGGATTTAAAGGAAATGATCATAGAACAGAAGGGGGATATGAGATCCCCCAGAGATAGATTAAGTAATGCTTTACTGACTTTAAAATTTTAAAATGTCAATGAGACAGATAACATAGCTGCTGAGAGACACTGGATTATTTTTTAAAAACTGCTGAACTAAATCAGCCTGTTTATATTAAGGATATTCTAACTTCACAAAGGAGGGACGGAACCATGTTACTCTGGGGGAGAGGTTTTGTATTTGTTTCAACAGAAGAAAAGATGTGGATACCTTCCAAATTGATAAGTGAGATTTGACAGTGGTAGACCCAGTGAAGATCTGGGCTGCACTCATGAAGGAAGAAACCAGAAAGAACAAAACGTAAAATACATGCTAATCCCTTTCCACAGGAACAGCTCTGAGACTGACTGAGACATGAAAATGTCTCCAGCCAGAACTTCAACTACGCGTAGCCAATACATCTTGCTGGCTACAGAATCCTTAAGACTTATCATGCCATTCCTTCAGATGGCATAGATAGAATTTTATATTTTATACATATATATGCATATATATAACTTATAAAGAAAGATAGATGCCTTACTTGCTCAAACAGAGCAGAGAATCATCTTTAATTGGACTGTGCACACTGAACATTTCATATATGTATTAATACAGAAATGTATATTATCTGTGAAAGTTTATATATTAACAGACACCAGTGAAGTCAATGCAGTGCTGACACGATCCACCCTTAGGGATGCTGGCATATTGAGACATATTTACTCCATTCTCCTGCTTGTTCCTACCTTAGGCTTCCTTGATGCTTTCCTTTAAATCTGTATGTGGTACAATTTCAAAATGGCTAGCTAGATCATCCAGCATCAATAGACTGTGCTATAGCACTTCAGTTAAGCTTTGAACTTCCTAGCATGCAGAGGCTGGACATCAAATGCTACAGCTAGATTTCTTAAGACTGATAAATATTCCAAATTTTGAGAGGGCCCCCAAAAGGAGACTGACTCCCCAAATCAGCAGGAAACAATTCTAAGATAGCACTGTGTCCAGTCCCAAGAGGTAGGGTGGGTGATATTTGGTCATTCAATGGATGAAGGGTGTTTATCATTGAAGAGGGGTGGTTACACGTTGTTATGATCTTGGACAGGGAGAAAAAACATGAGGGAGGTTAGACTCAGGGATTTCTGTTTCTCTTTCTCTGTGCCATTTGAAGCATCTATCCCTCTTTCCCTCCTATCTAGTGTTGGGGGCAGGGAAGAGGAAAAGGGATGGAAAGAAAAATGAGGAGATATAGGAATAATAGGATAAAAGGATAGATTACTGAATTTACTTTTAAACCAAAAACAAGCCAAATATTTTTACATTTGGTTTGGACTTTGTATATTATACAGATTAATATTATATTTTGCTACAATATATTATATATCTATGTTTCAACTCTTGTTTAAGGAATGTTATCTATGTAATGTAAAATTCCAGTCCTTGAAAGCTGCTATGGCAAACTTTTAGGATAATTAAGAAATGCAAGTTAATAGTCAGACAAGCAAACTTATAGTCAAGTTAGATACTTAGGTTAGTTAATTACAGAAGTAAGTTTCCAAGGTTGAGTAGATAGTAAATAGCTAGAAACAACTAACATTTGCCTATTCAGATATACAATAGATAGATGACAGATAAATAGATAGATAGAGATAGATAGATAGATAGATAGATAGATAGATAGATAGATAGATAGATACTTTTCTAAAACCTCAGAGATCTACATAATATGACATTCAAAGATGTTTTACTATCGAAAGGCCTTTTTTAAAATAAAATAAAAAAAAACAATGAGACAGGTCTGCACCTGGCAGCACCCCCATTTTACTTCAGAGAAAATGATGAGCATCCAAGAACCTTCTTCATATGGAGTTTGCTCCATGTGTGGAAATCTGCCACTGGACAAGAAACTACCCTTGCTTCAACTACAGACTGAGTGTTGTTCAAACTGGATAAACAACTCAGGGAAATCAACTGCCAAGCTTTGGAAGGATAAAGTAAGCAAGTTCTTCATATGTCCTGCTTCATGAATATCTGTCAGATATTTCAGGACTGGAAGGGTGAAGATAGGTGCTCCAATCTTCTCCAATGTCACAGAGAAGTTTGTGGCACTGTCCAGGCAGCCAGCCTTCTCTGTCATTCCTATAGTGTCAGCTTGCACTTTGTGCATACTGAAGTAATTATTCTTTCTCAAGACTCTGATGGGGTTGAAGACTAATAGTTATAATCCTGCAATAAAAGTTAAGTTGTTAAGGATTTAGGAAAGTGTTTTAAGGTCTAAGAAAATGTTTTCAGCTTGGTAAAGCTAGTTATGATATATATTGAATTAGATACAGATCTCTGAACTTGCCAAGATAGGATAGATAGTAAAATACTTTCTCCAAGTTACCAAATACATGTGGAATGGACACTGTGAATGTAAATCTTACCTGATAGTTTTCATAATTGTCATTAGTGTTTATAGTTTATTATTGTAAGGGAAAGAGCCTTTTATTGGACTGAAAGGGGGAAATGTAGAGCGAATCTCTTGTAGGGTATGGAAACATCACCTGTCAATAAAAAAGTCCTTGGCCAATGAGCTGAGGCAGAGTTAGAAGGTGGGGCATCCAACAGAGAGAGACAGGACTCCAGGAAAGAGTCATGGAGGAAAGATTCACTCCAAAAGCTGATGGAGACAGACACGTGAATGTGAGGATAGGTAACTAACCACATGGCACAACTTAGAATAGTTTAAGCTGAGGCATGAGCTAGTGAAGCAAAACAAAGCTATTGGCCTAGGCATTTGTTCATAAGTAAGAAGTCTCAGAGTTGTTATTTCAGGGAACCAATAGGTCATATGGAAAAGCCTGCAGTTACACAAACAGGGGAAGTGGGAGAGGGAGAGATGCTTGCCCCTCCTCTGTGGCAGGAGAGCTGGTCAGGAGTCCTGAGAGCCAGGAAGCTGTCTCTGCTCTTCACTGGCTGTAGCACTCAGAAGGGTGGGCCCTGCACCTCTCCTAAGCTGCACAGTAGAGCTGCCCTGGTGACAGGGGTACAGATGAGCCTGCCTCAAGGTTGTGTGTGTGAGAGAGTGCCTCATCCACTCTCATCTGCCAGTGGGTGGCGTGAAGGAGGGAGAGGTGCCCCCTCACTCTTCCAGCCTTCAGCAAGTGTGTAAGCTGGCCCCAGGTAATGGAAAGAGATGGAAAACTGGTCCTCACAGGTTACAACACTGGGGGCTGTGAGGGTATGTGGTGTGCCTTGCCTGGACTGCACAGTAGAGCTGGCCCTGGTGGTAAAGGCAAGGGCAAGATAGCCCCAAGGACATGAGATCAGGAGAGCTGACCCTGTCACTTGCCAGCAGGAGTGATCTAGCGATGGTGGAGAGCTTGCCCTGCTGGTGGAGGTGCAGGACGGCTGGCAGCCCGACCAGCTCAGCTACCTCCCAGGCCCAGATCCAGGGCTTTGCGTTCTTTGAGTTGGCACACCCCAACATCTACCCCATCTATGAGCTGCTGAAGTGTGTGAAAGGGCTGGTTCTGCAGATCCAAAGCTACAGCATCTCCACGACATAGGGCAACAAGAGGCTATCTAAGAGGAGTTACTGTGAAGATCCAGTATAAACAGTGTAGCAGAAGCCAGCGGCCTTGAAACAGACCAATGCCTCATTGCAATGGACATTTGCAAGTAAAAATGTGTGGACAAAAAGTATACACTGTGGAAAACACTGTGACACACCATAACAATATATTTCTTTTATTCTATCTTATTTTCTTTTCTTTTATTTGTTGCAGGAATGTTGCAAGGACAAAGGGTGAATGAATACAAAGGGATGGAGAGAGGAGTGGGACTCGAGTGTATGATGTGAAAGTCACAAAGAGTCAATAAAAAGTTATCAAAAGGAGAGAGTTTTCCTCACAAGTTTATCTCTAGCATGTGGCGAGGTTGATCTGGGGTTCATACCAGGTGCATACACCTTTGTGTTTTCTGGAGTAAACATGGTGTATGGAACACGTGTATGTGTTCTCACTTCACAGCTGGGCTCTCTACACAATACCTATCTGTCTGAAGGTACCAGTTTTACAGTAGAGTCAACTTCTGCCACTAAGGGCTTGAGACCACAAAGAACAAGGCTCTTCCCTCGTCCTATGTCAGGGGCTAAAGGCTACCGGAAGTGATTTTTCATGATAACTGAATAGTATTCATGAGCTTTGCCTATCAGTGTGGCCCCCAGGGATTACAGAGTACAAAGAACATGCAAAGGAGCTCAGAGAAACAGCAAAAGGACTGGACCAGCTCCAAGAAGACACAGGTAGTCGGTGTGCACCCACAGCAGGGTTCTTGTGTGTGGAAGAAATGCAGAAACTGCTAAAGCAGAAAGTAGGCACATCTCTGAGGGACTTGGGGGAGAGGAAAAGAAAGGCAAACACACTGTGAAGTAATTGGGGAGGCAGGGAATGCTGGGAAAACTAAAGAAAGCTCAAACATGGACTGGAGAGTATAAGCAGGTAGGGAGCCCTTCAAGAACTGTTTCCACAGGAGGAGATACAGTGACAAGATGTGGAGCAGAGACTGAGGGAAAGACCATCCAGAAACTGCAGAGACCCTCACTCACACCCCCCACCAGGGATTCTTCCCATATATAGTTACAAAGCCCAGACACTATTGTGGATGCCAACAAGAGCTTGCTGACAGGAGCTTGATATAGTTGTCACCTGGGAGGCTCTGCCAGTGCATGACAAATACTGAGGGGGACACTCAGTCAACCATTCAACTGAGCACAGGGTTCCCAATGGAGGAAGTAGAGAAAGGACCCAAGGAACTAAAGAGGTTTGCAGTGCTATAGGAGGAACAGCAAAATGAACCATCCAGTACCCCCAGAGCTCCCAGGGACTTAATCACCAACCAAAGAGTACACATGGAGGGACCCATGGCTCCAGATGCATATGCAGCAGAGGATGGCCATGTTGAACATCAAAGGGAGGAGAGGCCCTTGGACCTGAGAAGGCTAAATGCTTCAGTATAGGGGAATGCCAGGACAGGGAAGCGGGAGTAAGTGGGTTGGTCAGCAGGGGGAGTGGGGATAGGTTAGGGGATTTTCGGGGCTGGGGGGTGGGGAGGGAAACCAGGAAAGGGGACAATATCTGAATTATAAATAAAGAATTTATCTTAAAAAAAAAAAGAACTGTTTCCATACACAGTATCTGAAGCCATGTCTGAAGCTGTTGCTTTCGTGTGGGGAGGGGAGTTTTGTCATTTGAAAAATATACTTTTAAAATTACTTAAACACACACTTCCTTTTCTTAGTCACTTCCTTCCTTCTCTTTGATACAATAGTGCCTTAAAGGAAATCTAGGGGAGAAAGGCTGGGGAGGTGCACACAGCTTGAAACAATTGCCATTGTCCTGGGCTGGCTCAATTTAGCAGGAGCTGACAGGTGTTCTGCTACCACACCGATGGATCTGGATTGACATCATATAAATAACCTCGGAAGAACCAAGGTTTTGAGGAGACCGGATCAAGTTTGCATGATTTGAGGCATCCCTATTGCGGAAAGAGAGTTCAGAATGGTAACGCATCATACTAAGACCCCCAAGAGCTTAGGAAAGGGCCTAGACAGGGGACAGATTATGACAGATAATTTCTGATTCTCACCGTGTATCACCTTGTTGACAGGCCTGTGGGGGAGGAGCACCCTGCTATCAGAGGGCTTTGAGACAAGGGAAAATAAGGGTCCATTTGTTCTTTTTATTTAAACAATCGTTTGAGGCACAACTTGGGTTTAGAATGTCCAAGATGCCATCTGCTTATTAGATAGGTAAACGTCTGCATCCTGTGCTGCTAATAGCACTTCCTGAGGAAATAAGATGAAATTCCAAGATAAAAATCACCGAGAAGCAGAATGATTCTAAGGTGCCAGATGTATTTTTAGAGATGCCTAAATGACTATAGTATTTCACCTAAACTAAGACATGTGTCAGTCTTGGTCTCCTAGGAGATCTGATGGTGATGTGTTGGAGGCCAACAGGAAGCAGCTCATCGCTTATATGGTAAATTCAGGCATTTTAAGTCCTGTGAGGGTCACTTGTTGTGAGTTGTCAGAAAATGGGGGGGGGGGGGGGTCATTCAAGATCAGTCGTTTGTTTGTGAAATCACAGGAAATCCATGCTTTGGCTCGCAGGACTTAAGTAGACTATGTCTGTGGCTCTCATCATCAGGGGATAGTTTACTCTGAGGAGCTAGCAAGTCAGACAAGGTGTTAATGGGGGAGCCAGGATTTCTTCCTTTAGGGTGCCTTCCTGTGGGAATCTCATCGATGAGCCTGCAAGGGAAGGGTCTAGCTCTTTGTAGCATTCGCTAGTGAAGACTTATGTTGTGTATAGTCTTATCTAGACTTTCGATTCTGAATGGCCTTGACCAAGCCTGTCCCAACCTTTTCCATTTCTTCTCCACTAGGATTCATTTCCTCATAGTCCGGCATGGAGTTGCTTTCTTGCTCCCACATCACTTTCCCCCTGGACTCTCACCTATACTTGCGCAAATCTACATGCTTCCTATTAATCTTCTCCAAATTTACCTGATTTTTTATTCTTAAACTTTATGATGCTGTTGTTGGGGGACACTGTGGAGAGGGCATGAGAGCGCCACCTCACAGATGTGGAATCCGTTTCCTTTCTTCCAACTTTACATGGGCTCTGAGCATCTAACTGAAGTGATCTGACTTAGAAAGCAAGCGCTCCACACACTGAGTCATCTTGCTGGACTTCTCCACTTTTTAGGTCTCAATCTCCTTCAGGTCTCAACCTCACCATCTAGGGAAGGCTCCTCATCCTCTTAAGACTGTAGCTTGCCCTTTCCTGTCAGACTCGGGGCTTCTCTTCACTCATTAGCATCTCTCACTAGACCTGCCTCCCAGAGGACAGGAATTCTGCTCATTTCCTCAGTCTATGTGGTTCCTGACTGTGACTTCAGTGCCCAATCTGTTGTCTGACACATACTAAGTGCTAAATAGGGTTCTCGTTAATAAATAAGCAGACTCCTGCCATCCTCGCATAGCGTATAGACTGATTTAAGTACTAATGCATATACATCCAGTGTAACTCTGAGGCTGTATTGAATTGGCATCAATGTATTCATGAGTCTATAAACAATTGCCCATACCAACTATGCGCCAAACACCGGTGCCCTATGAAAGGAATTGGTAACGCAGTTAAAGCAAAGTGGGTGACAACCAGGGAAGAAGAGCAATTTCCAATGACAAGGGAAGGAAGTTATCAGCCCAAGATTTTTCTGTTGAGAAGGCAAAGTCTTCAGAGTCTTTCCACTCTGACAGCCATCATGGGGAACACTATCACAGGAAATTTCATGTCAGAATGTCTAGCAGTGTGATCAGAGCCAATTTTAATCATGTCCTAAGGTGGAGTCGGCACTTTGTTGCCTACTGCAAAAAAAGGTCTCTAAGCAGGTGTTAGCTTTTATTAAATCCCTGCATCTGTGCATTCCAAGCGAAAGGCTCTGATTTGGATGACCTCAGTGGAACTCCAAATCCCCCAAATCACTCAGCCTCCTTTGAACAGATTTAATGTCTTAGCTTCTCAACAGACTCGAGAAATAACCTAAGATTGTGTGAGAGGCCTCAGAGAAGGACAATTATTGCAAATGACTAAAGAAGTCTCCTGATGTTACCTGGAATTCTAAACCTTGAAATCATGTAATAATTCTTCTGAAGTTCCTTGGCAGCCCTTAAGTACAATTATCATAAAATCTTCAAGGCAAGAAATGATTTTCAAACAAGCATAAATTCAAAAGGTACCTTGTGGCCACTTCAGTCTCTATATGCCCCACTGGTAGGAATCACAGCTAGGGTCACCTCCAAAGACTCCCATGGCCTCCACCATCCTAGGTCTCCAGCTAGTCCCAGAGATGCCCCTCTGATATTTGTTCTCACTCTTGGCTCTCTCTATCTCTCCAACCTTCTTTACCTCCTGTAGCTAGGCAGACTTCCAGTGGAGAGAGAGGGACATCAACCCATTCATAACACCTTCAACCTAAACTTTGTCCTGCCTACAAGATGCACAAAGATAAAGGAGCAGAGATTAAGGAAACAGCCAACAGATGACTGATCCATCCTATGTAAGAGAGCCAATCCCTGACACTATTAATGATACTCTGCTATGCTTGCAGACAGACTTCATTCGGCAGCTGATGGAAACAGATGCACAGACCCACAGCTAAACATCAGGTGGAGCTTAGGGAGTCTTGTGGAAGAGTAGGAGATAGAATTGAGCAAGTCAGATGGGTCAAGGACACCACAAGATCTACAGAGTCAACTAAGCTGGACCTATGAGGGTTCACAGAGACTGAACCACCAACCAAAAGGCATGCAGAGGACCAAAGAGCATGCAGAGGTTGGAACTGGGCCCCCTACACATTTAGAGTTAGGGTTAGGGTTAGGGTTAGGGTTAGGGTTAGGTTTAGAGTTAGGGTTAGGGTTAGGGTCCCCTAACAGTTAGTGCAGAAGCAGTGTTTGACTCTGTTGCCTGCTTTTACAATCTTTTCACCTCCTCTTCTGTGATGTTTCCTGAGTCATAGATGCAGGAGTGGCTATATCAATGTATCCATGGGGCCTGGTCTCCCCACTGTCCATTGATTTCTGCAATGTGTCCAGTTGTGGTTTTCTGTGACAGTCTTTATCTGCTCAAAAGAGAAGCTTTTTATTTAGTGTAAGGATAGACTTAAACTACAGTCAGGAATTGTCCTGGTCTAGCAAAGTGGTGGTGGTAAATTCTCTTCTAAGATCCATGAACTCACTAAACCTGGGAAGTTGGCTAGATTTCTTGTACCAGGCATGGCTTTCCTACTATTTAGTGGACTTGAAATCGAATTGGACAGCTGTTGGCTTTGAGTGCCACTTACTCCACCTTTAATGATACCTTGCCATTCTGGTAGTTGTCCTAGTTCATAGGTGACACAGTTGTGGAAAGGGTATATTAATTTTGTTCTCTATTTGGTAGCTTCCCTTCTGACACAATGGAAGCTAGACTTCAAGTCGGAGGCTTTCTGCGGAGATCCAGGTTGAATAATCTAAGTTGTGAGTCCTAAGAGCATGGCATTTTTAGCAGCCTCGAGAGGCAGCTAAAGGCGGCAGTCATAGTCTACACTGTTTTGAGAGTCACCTGGACTAGTCCAATAAACCATTTAAAAAGAGAACTCTTGGCATAGTACTACAGTTTTCATTAGTCTATGATTCTTGGGAGTATTGTCAGCTCAAGCAGCATAATTTTCTTTAAAGTTGTGTGTGTGTGTGTGTGTGTGTGTGTGTGTGGTGTATAACTAGAGTTGTCTTTGTCAGATCACCCTTTGCTCCTTTATTATAGATACATGAGTGATGAAATGGTTCAACCTTGACAGTTTGAACTATCTGAAATGAATTCAGTTTATTCAATACTAATTCAATCAATTGATTTAATGACTGTGTAGCACTATAAACTTTTTTATGGTGGAAATAAAGAATATTAAGAACATCATCTAAACCTTGAACTTTAAAGACACACAAAGACATGAAATGCTATGAACCACATTCAGTAGATATATTATGTCATTGCTCTCCTGGTATCAGAGCCCAATAATTAATAAAGTGACCTCTGTAGAAGGAAAGAAATGTTGGCATCTCAGTGTGTATTCTTCTTACTTTCCCTTTGCAAAAGGTATTTAGGAGGAAGCATTTTTAAGATTCAGTACAAACAGCAAAGCCTCTCTTAAACAAGACTCTAATTGGAGACTTACACTTAAATATGCTGGAAAAATTACACATTTATTCCTTTGAATGTCTGTCTTCTTGTGTATTTTTCTCATGCAACAAGTTTTAATTCTGTCATACAGCTTATATTCATTCCCATATGAATAAACCAGATAATTACACTTAAAATGTACTATAATTGAGAAAAAATAAACAGTGGAAAGAATAGAGGGATGTATGGAAGAGATTATTTCCAAAACAGTGGCTCATGCTTTAGGAAATATAATCTGCTTTAGGGACGATGTTATGCTTTAGACAGAGACTGATAGATCTGGCTGCATCTCATCACAGATGTGTATTGCTGTTATTTCCTTGTGTCTAGTGATCTGCAGAAAAATGACATTCTGAGAACTGTCTACTAAGATTTTTTAGAAACCAATTAACTCAGTTGTTCATGCAAAAACACAACTCTCACACCAAGAGATTAATTTTTCTTGAGTCACTTATGAAATGAGAGTGGCCAGGAACACAGACTAAGGTTACCTCCAAAGCTCAAGGTCTAACTTTTTAATGGTTCCATGAAGATTTTAGATTAACACAACAAAGAAGATAATTTTAAAAAGCACCTTTTCAAATACATTAGAAAAAACATAAAGTAGTTGGGCTAAAACAAAGTGGACGTAGGGAGACTTCAGTTATATACCTCAGATGTTATCTGATGGCATTCACAGCATTTTGATTGGTGGAAATTAGGTTTTTGTTTTTAAGTTAATAGAATCTAAATGATTTTTATCTATTCATCACAGCTTGGTGAGTATGACAGCCTGGTGAGTGTGACACCATGACTAGCAAGGAATGATTGTGGGGCTAAACATAGGCCCAGATTAATTTACAACTATACATAGACCTGTAACTTTCCATTCTACATAGGCATTGACATTTTAACCAGTTAATTTGCTTTGCAGAGTAATCTGATGAAGGCAATTCTTCAAATGAGGGTTTCTCTTCCAAGGTATGCCCATTTGACAACCAAGATCAACCATCATACCAAGATCAAACAAGTATCATGTTTGGTAAGGTAACACTTGACGTCACAAACACTTCGAAGGTCTTGTTTCTGCAATCCCAGAGTCTCTACTCTGGATAGTCAGTGGGTAAGTTCCAGAACTACTGAATAAGTACAGAATTCTCTCCAATCCAACTTTTCTCTAGACTTAGTGTCCTCTCAACATGGCTTAGAAAGCTTTCTGTTTCTGTTGTAAGATACCATGATGATTAAAACCATTTAGGAAGGAAGGAGTCATTTTAAATCACAGTGTAAGGTTATATAATCTATTACTGCAGTAAGGTTTTAGCAGCAGGGGCTTGGGATAGCTTTTTAGTGATTCTACAGTCAGGAAGCTGATAGTGATCAATGCTCGCACTCAGCTCATCTTCTCCTGTCTACACAGTCTTCGCTCACATCCTGGGGAATGGTGCCACCCACAGTGGGTAAGTCCATCCACCTCAACTAAGCCATTCAAGATAATCCTCCACAAGTATGTGAAGAGGCTCATCTCTCAAGTGATTCTCGATCGTATCAAGTTAACAACTGACATTAACCATCACACTGCCCTTTTTGAGTCTTTTTGAACAAAGCAAGAACTCATTACGAGATCTGCCAAGTTATAGAAACAAAACAAAACAAAATAAAACAAACCAAAAAGTCACAGCCAGAAAGCTGCAAGCACACACGTAAATGTAGGAAGATAGCCAACTGCAAAATCTGAACTAGAACACATGACTCCTACCTACTTATATAGAGACCGGTCCCTCTAAACAGCACCTTACATCTATCTCCCTTGAGGTTATAGCTTTCTTATCTGAAGAATATACCCATATTATATGAAATACAGCAACATTTTGAGTGAGCATTTGCTGTACTTTAAAGATTCATGTCACTCACCACTTTTTCTTCCTTCCATTCTCTTCCACAGGATTCATTACATCCTGTGAATATTATTTATTTATGTCTCTAAGCTCATTGTAGGTCATTTTTACAGAAAGAATTGCTATTGATTTGATGCACTGTTATGTGACATCCGGCTGCTGTGTGACTTTTCCTGGGGAAACATGGACAAATGTCACCCCAGATACGTACACCAACTTTAGATAAATGAAAATGATTCCACTCCAGTCTAGGGGATCAGTGAGCTTCCAGGAGTTCTGCACAGGATGGTGGGTTACTGACACTCAAATGGATGACAGAAAGGCAAATGCATAATCGAAACTCCCCCTCAATATGAACAGCAGCTCAGGAAAGCAGCTCCTTGAAGCTCTAGGCACAACTTGCAATATTCAGCTCGTTGGAGGGTCTTCTCTCTGAGGCTGCTGTTGCTGCTTTCATAACGTTGGGCTTTTCTGAAGCTCATTCTCCTCAGTAAGTCTCTAGGACTGTTGAGATTGTGTTTATTTCTTTAATCTTAAAAAAATAGCCTTCCAAAAAAATAGCCTTCCATGAGGGACTATTTGAATTTTGAGGCTAATATATATAGAACACCTTCAGAGTTGCTTAGTAAATACCTTTTAAATAAATGAAATGTTCAACTGCTTTAATAGCAGTGCAAGCATGGTCACAAGTTTTCAGGTCTCAAGAACTATTGTAAAGTAATTCTCCTCTAGGGAAAAAAAGTCATGGGAAGTTATTGTTACAGTCATGAAAAGGTTTTGGTTTTGGTGATGAAAATGTTCTGGGAAAGAACAGACTTACAGTTTTATGACTGTCTTAGTGCTACAGAATTTTACATGTAAAATGTTTGAACAGTCCTAAAGGTTTAGCTCTTCAGTAGACTATTCTCCAAGCATGCACGAAGTTCGGGGTTCGATTCCAGCTGAGGCAATGAAAGGTTACAGTGGCAAATGCTATGATTACTAAATTATTTTAAAAGCAAGCCTCCTGGACAGCTACATCCATGGGGTGGGGGGCGGACATTTTTATCATTATAGGAATAAAGAATGAAGTTTATCTTTAAAATTATCTAGAGATGTATTTTTAACCTAAAAGTCACACTCCTCCTCTTGCCATCCTCACTAGTGGGGGTTAGGGGCATAGAATGTGAATCTCTCCCAGTTCCAAATCTGAGCATAAGAAATCCTGAGCTTCTACAGAAAAAAAAATCACCTCTCTCTCCCTCTCCCTCTCCCTTCCTCCCTTCCTCCCTTCCTCCCTCTCTCCCTCCCTCCTCTCTCTCCCTCTTTCTGTACACCCTCTCTCTCTCCCTCTCTCTGTCCACCCTCTCTCTCTCTGTGCGTGTGTGTGTGTGTATGTGTGTGTGTGTGCATGCACACACACATGCACATGTTCAGTCTTTTGAGAAAATATTCCATTAAAAAAAGCAGATAATCTTTGCAACGTGTTGTGGATGCTGCCGTTTTTGCTTAGTACATTATGAAGTTTTATACATCATACATCTTTGTAGCAAATGTAATGGCTGTATCATATATAAAACAACTTGTTTAGTTGACTCCATGCTTTCGGATTGATTTTACACTTATTTGGTAAAACAGCCGTGTATTTATGGATCTGCTGTTGAATATTTCATTTCAGGCGGAGCTATCAGCAAGGACCATGGAGACATTATTCCTGTTTGTACAAATTGGAGCTATTTCTGGAGGTGGGCGGAGGGGAAGGGGAGGGACTGGCAGTAGCCACCTCCGTGAGAGAGCACTTGGTATCACAATGAGTCTGAATTACAAACCCAAATGCTTTGGGGCTGCAGATGCAAAAAAATATGCTGTATTTGCAAATAGAACACAGAATCTCTAGACAGTTAAGCCTGACCCTGAAATTTACATGGGCTTCATAAGTTACTGAAAATCAATGCCTCTGCACCCTCTTTCTGCCACTTCTTGCCCCCATAGGATCAGTCAACAGCACTGACTACTGATCTCAGAACAGTTAGCCAGAGGCTGTCTTTTTTTTTTTTTTCAGTTTTTTTTTTCAGTTTTTTTGCAGTTTTTTTTTTTTTTGCAGTTTTTTTTAATTCGATATATTTTTATTTACATTTCAAATGATTTTCCCCTTTCTGGCCCCTCTCTCCGAGAGAAGAATGGAGGAGTGGCCCCTGGTTCTGGAAAGACTCAGTGTAGCAGTATAGGGCAAAACCAGAACGGGGAAGTGGGAAGGGGTGGATGGGAGAACAGGGGGAGGGAAGGGGTCTTATGTGACTTTCAGGGAGTGGGGGGCCAGAAAAGGGGAAATCATTTGAAATGTAAATAAAAATATAACGAATTTTTAAAAAGCCTCCCTTTATTCTTAGAGGGATTAAGTCA
Organism: Apodemus sylvaticus; assembly: GCF_947179515.1. Classification (NCBI taxonomy): domain Eukaryota; kingdom Metazoa; phylum Chordata; class Mammalia; order Rodentia; family Muridae; genus Apodemus; species Apodemus sylvaticus. The sequence continues at coordinate 72,735,808 of NC_067484.1, forward strand.
CTCACATCAGAATGTACTAATTGGTCAGATGCACTCCCTGGTCAGGCTTCTTGCTTGGCTGAGTAGTCAGCCTGTGAGGGCCTCCACTTCCGGAGGCAAGCTCATCTTCCTCCCTAGTTGGTGAGGAGAAGACAGAAATCATGAAATAAAGATGCAATGTTGAACATTCAATTAATCAAAGTTTCTTGGAGTGGATTTTTAAAACCATAGGTGGTGTTTTATTCCCATCTAGTGGTCAAAATTGGACTTTGCAATTGAAATTTTATTTTTTTTCTCATACATGAAATGACTTGTGGTCTAGGTAATGAAAACTTCAGATTGTCTAAAGAGAGTAACTGTAAGGAAGCCAAATTTAGGAGTCATTTCAGAGTGCTTCCCTGACAATCCATTAAACTGACTTCCAAATGGTCACATAGGGCTGGAACACGGATCTGAGAATACGAGGACAATCTTTATATGATAGCTAACATTTACTATGCACTGGATATCACACAGTATTCTGAATGCCTGAATTACTCTTTTATTATTTCTATAAAAACTCTTTGAGGAAAGTTTTCTCATGCCCAGTTTTTTGGAAATAACAGCAAACAATTTGCTTCAAGGTTAGTGAGCAAACTGACAAACCCCGGAGTGTAGTTGCAGAACCACACGCCCCACAATGTGTTCAGCACAGGGTAAACACGGACATCATGTTCACTCGAGTCCGCAGTCTGGCTGATCCAAAGGTCACTCGTACTTTATGTGGGTGAACTTCAAACACGTGGGAAACGTAGACTTCAGGAATGGAAATTGATAAAGACGTTTCTGAAGAGTTTCAGAGCCAGACTTAGGAATCGATGTGAAGTGGACAGGCCTGGAAAACAGCATAGCCCCCGCCCCCCAAATGAAGGGTCATCAGGACGAAGTGGAGCGTGAGTGAGGCGTGGCCACCAAGAATGATGTAAAAAGAAGAGGGCGTGCTGCGTGGGATGAGAGAAAACTTAGAAGTTATTGCTCCTGAGGATTTTGATACTGCATTAAGAAATTAGAACGTTAGCCAAGTGGTTACAGGGAACTCCTGATGTTGTAAAATTTAACATCTTCTGCTTTCATAATTTATCAAAAGCAAGATTAGTCCGACATGGAAAAATCTGAACCCAAGAAAAGCATGAAGCTAAAAGGCTATCCTAAACTATGTTCTTGTTGGTGTTTGGAATGTATCATCCTATCTTTATACTGTACACAAATAATTTCACCCCAAATAATCTCATACTTCATAAAATAATTACATTTTATATAATAATTGTATCATGATGTATTTTATTACAGTAAATGTGTATTATCGTTAAAGCATAAACACCAAAAACAAAACTGCAATTATAAGCTCATATTAGTAAAAATCATTTTATTCTTTGCATATATGCATGTATTTACATATATATGTGCATACATACATGTGACATCCTTTTGAAACAGCAATTTCATTAAAAATCTCAGTAGAATAATTTATAAACTCGATTGGACATTACAGTTTTCTTCTTAATATATTAGGAACAAATACATTTTATAGAACAGTTTAATGACTGTATTATATAGAAAACCATTATTCAATTAATTTCTTTTTTAAAATGTCTTTTTACTTCTACTGAAAAACAATTATCCATTTACTTACGACTCTGTTGCTGAGCGTTCCATCCTGCTTTCTTGACTTATTTGCCTGTCTTGGTTACAGTATAGCAATTTTGAGCAATGTAGCGCTGTGGACACATAATAGTTAAAATATAGTAAATAGACAAATAATAAAATTAGAGAACTATTCTGTTTTCAAAAATACCCTGGCTCTCCTGCCACCAAAGGAACTTTAGAAATAATTATTCTAAAATAGAAAAAAGAAAAGACAGTTACTTGGGATTGTGTTGTATCTATGGATTAAACTATGGATAATAGATACCTTATCCATCTTTATTTTATCTATAATGTGCTATTACCTGCTTAGGATTTCTCTTCTTTCCTTGTATTTTCCAGTTTATAATTTGTATGTTTTCCTCACATCCTACCCTAAAGCAGCTCATATGTTATGCTAGCATAACTGATATTGTTGTGCTAATTGAAATTCCAGATGTACATCACTAGCATATAGACTACAACTATGTCTTAAATAGATTTTTATTTGTTTGCTTGAGACAACGTTAATCATTTCATCTGTAAAGACACTTTAAGCTCTTTGTTTCCAATATGAGCACCTTTTCCTTTTATGACTGCTCCACCACTGTTGAACAGAGGTTGCTGTCTTACCACCTCACCCCCTGCCCCGTGTGGACTCTCTTCCTCTGCAATTGTAAGTTGCACTATTTCCTAGATTCTGCTGCCTTGGCCATGACATTTTAACACTGAAACAGAAAAGTCACTAATGCAGAAGTTAAAGTGGTAATTAGAGGGTTTTTTTTCTATTTTGCTGAAAATATCCTTGTTTCAAAAAAGAAAAAAAAAATCTACAATCTATTATAGTGTTTCTTCCAAAGGAACAAGAAAGGTATCAAATTCCTTGGGGGAATTACCAAGTTTGTTTAAAAAGAAATAATTTGAGGCCAGGTATAACTTTTTAAAAAGTTGCCTTTGGAGTTTGAGTTTCCATCATTCCCAGTTTAGCTTTCAGATGACTGCTAGTGAAAGAGAAATAATAAAGCAACTCTCCCATGAAAATGAACATGTTTCAACTAATTTTAGAGGCTAGTATTCCTGTAATACTAAAACCAGAAAAGGTACAACAAGAAAATTCCTAGTAGTTACTAATCATGAGCATAGACAAAACTCCTACCAAATCAACATTACAGTATGTCCAAAAGGTAATCAATTAGGACCAAGTGGACTTTGTTGCAGAAATCAAAGGTTAGTTTATCATTTGGATATCATCACTTTGCTAAAAGAATAAAAATGAAACTAATATGGTGACTTCAGTAGATTTACAAAATATCCAACATCTGACAAGCATAGACACACTCAGCAAAGGAAGGACGAGATGCAATACGCATGTTAGTCTGATGATGGACATCTATGAAGACTGTACCACTGCACTGTGCTTAATGTTGAAACATCAGGCAGATGGGGAAGCATGCAGAAACAGGGTGCGCGCGCGCGCGCGCGCGTGTGTGTGTGTGTGTGTGTGTGTGTGTGTGTGTGTGTGTGTGCGCGCGCGCACACAGGCACACACATATGCACACAAATCCACATGTGCATGTGTGTATACAGGCGTGTGCATGCACATGCACACAAATGAATGAATGAATTTTTAGTATGCTTAGTTTCCTTTGTGTTTTATTGAGGGGGGCCTGGATTATATCCAGACTTGTTGTTTGCTAATGTTTTGAGGTTTGGGGGTGTCTAAATAGTTTTTGCTTTAATTCCCAATTTATTCCCAATGTAAATCCACTGTGGTCAGGCAACATTCTTTGTATGCCTTTCCTTACTTTAACTTGATTCTAAATATAAATTCAATCTCATGTTTCTTACTAGGTTGTATCTAAATTTTGAGCTACTACAAGCAGTTCCACACAGATCGACCATGCATTTGGTCTCTCTGTTCTGTGTCTTTGCTATTTTCTTAAAATTTCCTGAAACAGAAGTTTTGAATGAAAGAATATTTAATTGTAATTTGTGCATAATTACCTGGGTTGCTTTTTGTTTATGTTCAATCATGTGCAAATCCTTTTGTACGATCCACACATTTTTTAGTAGCATGCTTTTAATGACTTACAAATTTCCATTCTACTAAGATACAAGGATATTTATAGCACTCTTACACCTTTAGACGTCTAGCTTTCTCTAATTTGGAACAAATTTCCATACTGCTTGAATACATCCCATACAGATGCTTAGTAACAGGATTGAACTCATGAATACAGTGAAGGAAAATTGTCAGGGATCAGCACAAAGAGTATGATTATTATTATACCTTGATAATGTTCTCATCTTGAGGTTGCAGCATGTCAGACAGAGGGAAGAAACACCAAAGCAAGACTCACACTCAACTCCTCATTTAGTTGGAATTTAAAATCAATAGTTTTAACAGAGTAGTAAGTACTTTTGGATAAAATTATGTCTTCATTTTTATCTTTAAAATATCCTTTCTCAATATTTGCACTTACTTATCAAGCGGGTAGTGAGTATAATTACACAGAAAAAGGAATTTTTAATAGATCGTAGAAAGCAATCAGAGGAAACATTTCTAAGGTAATGATAGCAAAAGAAAAACATGGCATATGTGGCTTGTTACTATTTAAGGAATTCTTTTAACTCAGAATGGTTTCCCATTTTGAATTACAGACTTATCATAGGAAGACACGGAGAACTGAGAGCTGCCTCTAATCTCACTGCACTTTTCTCAGATGCCGTCTGCAATGTTTGTTCTTAGGGCAATATTTTAAAGTAAACCCCCTTTAATGGCCTCATGCAGTCAAGGAGAAGGCACTGTGTCTGCCCAGCAGCGCCTTGTCTCTGCAGCCTCTCAGCAGTGCATGGCACAGGGCAGGAGCTTGCTTCCGAGTTCACACAACAGCTGAGCCTCTGGTCACCACTTCCCTAACCCATCTCCACTTTGTTCTCTCTCATGTCCCTCTAACTGACATTTATTTTCATTGCTAAGAACCATGAGCATGGTGTGTTGGTTCACACCTGTAATCCCAATGTTCCCAGATCTGAGGCAGGTACAGAGATTGCCAGGAGTTTTAGGTCAGTCTGGCCTATATCAAAATCTTGCAAACAACAACAACACCAGAAACCTCGATGATATGCTCATTATTGCGTGTATATGTGTATGTGTGTGTATCATTTACCTCTTGTTTTAGCAGTTGACTTTGCTTTCTTTTAAAATTTTTCAAAGCAAACTGTACTATCATATCAGATTCTCTTCCAGGTACTTGCACAAGAGTCTTTGCTCTCAGAGTGGTAGATAACAGAAGCCAATGAAGTGACCAATTCCACCTTATTAGACCAAGCACAGAGTTTCCATATAGGACCCAAGAAAAGACAAAGGGTATTGTGTGTCTTCTTATAAACGTCAAGAACTTTCTAGTAGGTGAGCTATAAAATTGCCTCAACCATAAAATCAGCTCCATGGAAGTGAGACTGGAGAAGTCATAAATAATTGACAATTACTCAGAAACTGGTAAAACCAAGTTCAATGCTCAGGAAGCTGTAGCTCCCTAATAGGACTTTGTTGCCATCTTTCCTGTAAAAGCATTGTGTTTTCACACAATAGGATGGATAAACTATGGAAGAGCATCAGTTCCCTCTACCAAGTCATTCCTCCTTTCATTGGGCACCCAAACCCATACGTGAACGCAGGGGCCTTAATGACCTACTTACCTCCTACAGACCTCACCCACTCTCTCATCACATCAGTGAAACTTGGATTCTGGTGTAGACACATTCAAACCAGTGTAGGAGTGATGGAGCAATGATTTTAAGTATATGTGTTTACTGCTTGGCTTACTGATTAATTGCCCAATCTTTATCATCTACAGATGTTTAAATCCCTCTTATGTCACATACACATGTAATATTGGTAGTACTATTACCTGAAGCTTTTAAGGGCTCCAGCGCTGCTTCAGTGATCCTTGGTCATCTCTCAGCAGTGAGGACACTGAAGACATTTGTGTCATGTCTTCTAAAGTTCTATTCAGTGTGCTGGCAGCTCACAGCTCTCTAGGTAAAAGTGCAAAGTGTGTTCCTGCAAAATAAATATCCTAGCCTCAATCTTCTCACTCAAAAATGGTGGTGACCCTGGGAATGTTTCTTACACTTTGTGTAGTGCTGTGTTGGTTCTGTCTACAGGCTCTTGAACCTTTAAAGGCTTGAAATCATGATGGTGGGAGTATTTGCCACAGATTAGAGTCAGTGCTGCTAATGAGTTCACTTTCCTGACTGGAGTTAGATTTTTAGTTCACTATTTTCTCAGGGCCTCATCCGCAAAAGAAGCATCAGGAGTGCAGCAATGGCTCAGCAGTTAAGAACACTTGATGCCCATGCAGAGGACCGGAGTTCAGTTCCCAGCATTCACCTCAAGCAGCTCCCAACCGTTACTTCAGTCCAAGGGATCTGACACTCTCTCCTAGACACACACACACACACACACACACACACACACAAGTAAAGATAAAATGTATCTTGTCAAGAGTATTTGAGTTCCCTTTTTCAAAAAAGCCATTATAGTTCTCATTGTGTACTGAACATATTCAGTTGCAGAAGCAGAACCTCTGCTGGTTTAAATGGAAAACAACAACGTTTCTGTGGGGTCTCAAATACTTCACAGAATCATAAGAAGGGCTGATGACGCAAGTTATAGATGAACTTTTCAACACAAATGTGAGTCCCATCGGAAGCCTAGGATGCCATGGATTTAAGGCCCCTTCTAATGTTAGGGGCCTTGTGGTCTTCTAACTGGGAGGCTGATGCTGAGGTCACCAGGTTAGAATGCCTTGCTTCTACCATGACCAGAAAAGCCACTAGAAAAACACCAGGGATACCCTACATTGCATCTTTTTATTCCTTACCTTTCAAATATTTCAAAAGATCATCTGATTGGCAGAAAGTCACTCACATAAGAAACACAGCTATATGAAAAGTTTGAAAATGGTCATGGGTTAAAGTGTTCTTGTGTCAAGATGAAAACCATACATTCTAAATATGTGTGAGAGGCACTGGAAAGCACTGATATGAAAGAAACTGAGGTAAACTATCCATTCCCAACCTCAATTTTCATCCTTTCCCCCCTAGATAATAATTCATGTTGTATCCAAGAAAAATGATTTCAAAGTCCTATCTAGAGATCTCAGGCCTCAAAGTAATGGAAAATTATCTCTTTTATGCTTTACATTGATATATGTGAGCCTGCAATCTAGACAAAGCCAGATGAGTTATCATCTTGTCTGTCTGTCTCTCTCTCTCCCTAGCTCTCTCTCTCTCTCTCTCTCTCTCTCTCTCTCTCTCTCTCTCTCTCTCTCTCTCTCTCTCTCTCTCTCTCTCTTTCTCTCTCTCTCTCTCTCACCTCCCCACACACACACATGCACACACAGTAACAGTATAAAACAGACAGTTATAAAAATGAGTATAAAATATTTTCCTTGAAAAGTGCCAAAGACTTGACAAAAAAACCCAAAATCAGGCTTGAGAAGCCTTCTTGAGGACCTCAAGTTGGTCAGTGTTGTCCAAGAGACTCTCAAAATAGATAGCCCATTTCTATTGCCCTTGGATGGATGCCAAGAGAAGGAAGGGTTGTGCCTCTTGTTAGAGACACTTTACACTCAGACACAGGACCCAGAGGCCCCTCAACTGGAACTGACTTGAATGTCAAGTTCTCCCTGAGGACTGGCTTTCGTGTAACCAGAAGGCACCATGCAAACTTCCGAAGGAGGAAAGCAACCAGCGGTCCTCTCCAGCTAAGACACATATGATAACACAGATGAACTGCAGTGATAACCAGCACGATCCCGTAACCCAACGAGCGCAACAGTGACTTGAATACCTTTATGGTAACCTATAGCTCTTTAATTGGATTTAAAACCTGCTTTAAAAGAAATAAACCATGCCAGGCACTAGAAACATAGCCAACTGTTCAGGACTAATGAGTCATAGATCTTGGAGGAGAACCTATATACACCACTTTACTGAACAGGCACAATCCCTAACTACATTCTTAACATTTGACCTTATACTCACAGATAAGTATAGTCCTCACCTCTCCTCAAGGAAACTTCTCTTATGCAACAGACAAAAACCATTACAGAAAACCACAACCAATCAAAATGCAGAGCTGTGGAGCCCAGGCCCAATGGATATGTCTACAAGATGCTCTTGTACCTAAGGCTCAGGGAACATTGTGGGAGATGGGGAAGAAAGATTATAAGAGTCCAAGAATTAGGAAGTTCATTGTGATATTGTGTCTGTTAGCAACATCAGAAGCTCTACCCACAAAGTCTCACCAACATGCCAGCCTAAATATAACAAGGGCAACAAAAATAGACATGACAGAGCCCACAATTCTCAGTCCTCCATTAAAAATCTATAGGCAAGTAAGGAATGGTGAGAGCAGAAGAAACTGTCTTCCCCAAGGAAGAACACACCAGTTGGTTATCCAATCCAAAATGGTCAGCCCTGGAAACACACATATATTATATAACATTATACAGAGTGAGAAAATTATATTTGAAAATACATGTGAAAATGCATATATGAATGTATCAATAATTAAAGGAAAAGATGGCATAAATTTGAAATGGAGAAAGAAAGGTTATATGGAGAGTTTGAGAGAAGGAAAGGAAGGGGAAATAATGCAGTTATTATAATTTCAAAGAAAAACTCCTAAACTATTAAACACTGTGCAGGGCAGGAAAGGTGAGGAGTGGTGCGTGGGCACTGGAATACTGCAGTTTTCTGTGTTGCCTCTTTCCAAAGCCTGTGAATCCCTTCGCATCCCTACCATCACTGGCTTTGCTGTCCTGGAAGATACAGCTCTGCAATACAGCCTGAAATGTAGGGTGGTGTTACCTCCAGCACCAACTGTTCCTTTAACTATTCAGAATTGTTTTAGCCATCGTGTATGTGTGTGTGTGTGTGTGTGTGTGTGTGTGTGTGTGTGTGTGTGTGTTTCCATAAGATGTTTAAGGTTTTTGTTTTGTTTTAGTTTGTTTGCTTTTTACAATTTCTCTTGACACTTTGATCGGGTTTGAATTATGTCTATAGATTGCTTTTGGTAGGATGGCCATTTTCACAATATTGATCCTGCAGATCCATCCATGACTATGGGAGACCTTTCTGTCTTCTGGTGTCTTTCTCAGTGCCTTACAGTTTTTGTTATCCAAGTCCTTCACTTGCTTATTTAGATAGCCAAATACTTTGTTTGATGCTGCTGTGAACGTTCCTATTTCCTGGTTTCTCCCTCAGTATGTGTGTCATTTCTATACAAGGTGACTACTGAGTTGGGGGTGTTAACTTTGTGTCCTTGCTGGGTGCGGTTATAGCTGTGGAAGTTTCTCACTGGAATCTTATGGTGTTTTACATGTAGCACCAAATCATCTGCAAATGAAGATACTTTGGTTCTTTCTTTCCTGTTTTTAACCCCTTGGTCTCCTTCAGCTCTCTTACTGCTCTACTTAGCCTTTGAGAACTATATTGAATAGGTAGGAAAAGAGTGGACATCCTCACCTTATTCCTGATTTTTGTGGCAGTGCTTCTAGTTTCTCTCTGTTTTGTTTAATATTGGATGTGTGCTTGCTGTAAATTGCCTTTATTATGTTAACATACATCCCTCCTCTTTCTAAGACTTGTATCCAACATCTTTTTGGAGGCTGGGGTAAAGGTATCTTATAAATCTAATGAATTTATCATGTAGTTTTTGCCTTTCATTCTATTTATGTGGCTAATTACATTTATTGATTTACATATTGGAGCTACCCCTGCATCTCTGGGATGAAGCAAACTTGATTGTGTGGATAATATTTTTGATGTGTTCTTGAATTTGGTTTGCAAGTAATATACTGATAATTTTCATATGTACATTCATAAGGGATATAGTTTTCTGTCTGTATCCCCTTGATCTCCTTCAGCTAGCCTATAGGTTTTATATGTGAAGTCTATAGGGTTTGGGTAAGAGGTTAATTGTGACATCATAAAAATAATTAGCAAGTGTTCTTTCAGTTTCTATTTTCCAGGATAATTTAAGGAGTATTTGTTTTGCTTCTTCTCTGAAGGTCTGGTGAATTCTGTGCTGAATCCATCTGGTCCTGAGCTTTTGTTGTTGTTGTGTGGAAGTTTCCACCTATTGCTTATATATTAGTCAGGGTTCTCTAGAAGAACAGAAATCACATAATGAATCTGTACATGTAGAAAGAAGATTTATTGGAGTGGCTGATAGGCTGTGATCCAGTGAGCCCAACAATCCAGTAGTTGTTCAGTCTACAAGAATGGGTGTCTCAGCTGGTCTTCAGAATATGTCTGAGTCCCAAAGATGAAGACTCTAATGCCAATGAAAGAATGGACTTCCCAGTGGGAGCAGGTAGGCAAGGAAAATAAAGCATCCTTCTACCGTGTCCTTTATATTATCTGTCACCAGAAAGTGTGGCCTAGATTTAAGGGGAATCCTCCCACCTCAAAAGATTTAATTAAAAATTTCTCAGAGGTGTAAGCAGCCACTTGGGTTTTAGTTAATTCTCTAAGTACCCAAGCTGACAACCAAGAACAGCCATCATAGCTTCTATTTCACAGGAACTTATGAGCCTGTTCAAATGATTTATTCCAACTCGATTTAATTTTCGTGTGTCATATACATCAACAAATTCATTCTTTCTTTTTAGGTTTTTTAATTTGGTGGAGTACATAGTTTTTAAAGTATGTCCTTATGTGTCTCTGGATTTCCTCAACGTCATTGTAAAATCTCCTCTTTTATCTCCAATTTTAGTAATTATGATGTTTCTTTTGATTAATATTTTGCTAAAGGTTTGTTAATCTTCTTTTCATTTCTTCTTTCTTTTAGTTTTGGTTTTGGTTGGCTCTGTTTTGTTGCCTACAGCTCTTGGTTTATTTCTTCCCATCTATTCTTTTGAAGTATTATTTCCTCTTGTTTTTTCTAAGGATTTCAAGTGTATCATTAAGGCTGGTTTTTGTTTTTTGTTCTTTTGTTTGTTTGGTTGGTTTGGTTTGGTTTTGCTTTTTTGATGCAGGCACCTAGTTCTGCAAGTTTGCCTCTTATTATAGCCCTTATCATGCCCTGTAGGTTGGAGTAGTAAATTTTGCCCCTGAGTAAAAATGTCTCTCTTTCCAGACTATTCCATTTGCCGTAGCCACCGGATGCCTAGCCCATTCCAGTTGATGATATATGTACAGTAACATCATTTAGAAAACACTCATCTTCCATTTCAAATTTCAAACTTTCTAGACTTCAGTTTCAGAGAAGAGAAGCTATTTTAGATAGTTCAAGTAGAAATGAATTCGATTACACTTTTGTTGAGGCTGAGAGGATCGACTGGGAGACTGAAAAGCAGCCAATGAATGTTTTGAGGGTGCTACAGCAAAGTCTGACATTCCTGTTAGAAAGGTTTCCATTACTATAACAAACATATGAGCTCATCAAATTATTAAAACAAGAAACACAAACAAACAAAAACAAACAAAAAATCCAATTGCTTAGGCTTCTGGTTTTGAAGTTAGCTATGATCAGTTAGCTATGTTGCTTGGGGTCTCTACCAGCATACCATGTTGGAGGTGTGTGGAGTGAAACTGCTTACCTTACACTGAGATGAAAAGGATAGAAAAGGGGAAGTGGCCAGGTTTGCACTATCCCCTTCAAGGAAATGTTTCCTGTGACTTAAAGACTGTCCACTAGCCACCACCTCTTGAAGATTCTACCGTCTCCCAGTACTGCCTCACTGGGTTCCAAGTCTATAACTCATGAGTCATTCAATGATTGCAAAGAAGTCATGAACCAGAAAAACAGTTGGGGATCTGAAACTTATTTTAGATACCTGGGAACAATAAAAGCATGACTCCTACCTTGTAACTCTTTTACAAGTACACTTGACCAGGAGAGTCTAGTCATGGGTGTATCTGAAATACTCAAGATGTCTCTTATTCTAGTCTATGGCATGTTCAGCTAAGAGTCAAGGTTTCTTTTTCTATGAGATTAAGTAGGGAAGAGATTGTCAAGAGCAAGTAGTCATTGTGGATGTGCAAAGGATCATTTGTGGTAAAGAGGTCCTTGCTGTCCCACGGATTTGTTAATACAAATACTCTGTGAAAGAGGAGAAGGGTGAGGTCAGAAGTGCAGGACTGAACCTGTGACAGGAGAACACTGTCCCTGTCACTTGAGCTTTGGAACACTCTTGTGCAACAGTGTTTTCTAAGTTGGCATCTTTATAAATGCAATTTCTGTTAGGAACATTCATCCTATGATGTAATCATCCCTGCATGATTAACATTATACCCAGATTAAATTACTCATTCCGTATCTTTTTCTCATGCTTTCATCCCCTGTACTTTTTGATTCCCATTGTCAAAGGATGTATTAAGGCTCCTGGATGTGTACCAGACCTGCTCTTATTACTTCAAAATCTTAAATTCTTAATCCAGACTAAGAAGTACATTTTAAAGAGGAGGTGAGACCATTTTATGTAGAGGGTCAGATAGTAATACTCTTACAGGCCATAGTGTCTATTGCAGTTTCTCAACTACTATGTTTCAGCAAGGAAAATGTTTAAGACAGCACAGATGTGAAGGAGTGTGCCTGTGCCCCAGTGGAATCTTATGAATAACAAAGGTTTGAGACTAATTTGTCTCTTGAGCTACAGTTTGCTGACTCTGATTTTAGATGAGTGCAGACAGTAAATTTTATAAAAATCATAAGTAGCTTGTTCTCTTAAGGTGTGAACTCTTAGTCGGTCCCTTCCGTGCTTATGAAAGGTCCTTCTTTCCTTGTACTGTTTTTTGTTTGTTTGTTTTCTAGTTCTCCCTTGCTTCTGTGTGGTCTGATTTAAGACCATGTCAATCTTATTCAGACCATTTCTGAATAAAACACCACATGGAATTTCTCTGTCTTCAACCTCTTCTTCGTAATGATGGCACGTTACTGCCTTCTCCAGTCAGTTCTTATTTCAGCAGCAACTGTTGGCAGCATTCCCCAATGAGGTTCTGGTGTACTGTAGGCTCTTTGAGCATCTTTGAGCCCATGTGGCCTCTTACACGCATTTGGAAATTCTAGTTAACCTTTGTCTCATTTTTTTCTATTGCTGACCTGACATGCTCTGACCAGACAGTGCATCAGCTCTTAAACAGAGAAAAATAGTATAGTCAATAAAAGTATAAAGTTCATACAACCTATGCCAACCATTAGCCTATTATGCTCCAATATCCCCTAAAGAGGGGGAGTATGATCCTGCCTGTTGTGAGCATGCCAAACATTTCTTAAATGCTATCTATGCTAGAAACATGACATATAATGCATGATGATTGCAATATTATTTATATTACTTATAATGGTTATAATGTAATTTATTTGCATCAGAATATTTGAATAGGTGAGTAGATATATTTTGAATTTTCCTACTTATTTCTTTTCTTGCTTTTGTTTCCACTATGTTTCCTAACATCAATATTGTCTATATAGTATAGGATGCTTTACTATCTACTTGCTGTAAGTTTTCTCAACACATATTTATATCAGTTGGGATTAAAGGCACACATTACCACGTCAACCCATAGCATTTTCTTTGTACTTAGCCTGCACTGCAGACTGTGCTACCGCATCTTCAACCATGGCCTTCAACACTTACAAACACTTTGCAAAGATCTGCTCTTACACAGGCATTACGGGGTATGCTGATGCTCAGTTATGTTAATTGTCCAAAGTCTCTTCTTGAGAGAATGAACTGATATCTGCCATTGTACATACTATGTACCTTGGACTTCGAATATTTTTGTATATGAAGGTTTTTCAGACTATTTTCCTCAATGCTAACCTCTGACATTTTTATTTATAAGAGCAAGTAATGAATACCACACTTGGTATTATTTCATTCACTTCACCATAGAAGTTTATTGGGGATGAGTGAAACCTTACAATTTCCACAGAACTCTGGAATTCTTCATAAGAAATTCAGATACCTGGAAGAAAAAAAGAGCATATTAAAAGTATCTAGAAAGTGACTAGAGAGAAGACTCAGTGGTTAAGAGAATTTATTGATCTTACAGAAGATTGGATTTGGTGTCCAGCACCTATCAAATAGGTCATAACTGCCTATAACTCGAGTTCCAGTAGATCCAATATCCTCTGGCCTCTATGGACACCAGCACATATAGGAACTACAAAAACTCATGCATAGATATTAGTGATAAATCAATAAAGGGGCTTATATATCTTTGTTTAAAAGAGGGATCTAGGAAGATTTCAGGGAAACTAAATGTAGAGAGAAAAGGACGTCTTGATTTTGTAAAAGCTGAATGGAAAATGTCCTTGGATACTTGAAGCATGTGTAAGAACAAAAGCCATAGGCAGTCTCCTGTGTGTGACTATACCTATATAGTTGCTCTAAGCAACAGTTTGTCTGTTAAAACACAGGAGCACATTACAGGCCCTTCTTCCAGAAATGAGCTACTACTAGGTTATCTATTCTCAGCATTCCAACTTCACCTTGCCAGGAGCCATTCTCACAGAGATTTAAAACCCCCTCCTCTCAGCCATTTCCAGCTTGCTTTCTCTAGGCTGCCTTTAGAAGGAAATGTACTAGTTTTAAGATTAGCCAAGTAAGCTAGATGGTCAGTACGTACAGAGCTCACCCGAGTGGGCTCGAACAAACAAAGCTCACCTGTGGTTAAGTTATCATAGCAACTCCTTCCCACTTCACCTCCTCATGATCGAAATATGATGCCAAGTTCCTACTGCACCTGCCAAATCTTCGCTGAGATCCTGAAAGACAATTCTGAGAAACTGTTCTTGAGATATAATGCTAGCCCCCTGAGATTGTTCCCCTGAATACAATGACTTTCCCCCTTCACCCCTCCCCACACCTGCTTGCTTGCCTTTATAATGCTTTGTGTGAAAATTAAAGTTTGACAGCTTGATCGGAATACTGACTTGCTGTCTGCCTCTTTGTGTTTCTTGCCCCCCCCCCTTTTCCTAGGTAGCTCCAGGAACCCTGTTGACTGTCCTGCGGGTTGGGACACCTGGTCTCAGACTATACCAAGGAAGGGTGTGTTACAGGAAGGGGTTCTCTGATCATGGGGAATCTTTTATCCTAAGTGAGAGAAAATGAGCTCCAACTCTTCTGGAAACAATACAGGAATGTACTCAATTCCATGCATAAATGCTCAGGGTGGAATGTGGTTCTGGAATTGGATGACTAAAAGCTCAGGTCACAGTCTTCTTCTATTGACTGGGCTTTCCTCTGTGTTGAAATGTAGACAAGTGACAGAGCCCAGGCTTACTTTATCCCATAGGTCAGCAACTCTATCAGAACAGTCGCTTTGCTTTCTTAACCCTGTTCCAAATACTCTAGGGAGTGAAGCCCATTGAATAGGTTTGGGTCATCTGGCCATTGGTAATTAATTCCTTTGCCAGAGTAACTGTAGTGGACTGATTACCCAGACCACACCCAGCCTAGGGCTGCAAGAGCAGGTGGGCCAGGCCAGAACAAGAGCTACAGCTGGAGATGGAGTCATCCCTAAAGTTAGAATAGGATATGATTGTAGAATAAAGGAGAGTAGATCCTGGGCTGTCCAAAGTAAGTATTGTTTTCTTAGCTGTCTGTGCTTCTTCCCAACACTAGCAGCATCCTTGCCCTCGAGTGACCTGGCTGTCAAACATGTGACAAAGCTGCCAAGAACAAGGAAAAGGGAAATTGTGTGGGTTAAGTAGAGTAAGAAAAATGGTGAGCATGTCTCTAAAATCTATGGTATGCTAGAAAATGATAAGTGGCACATTGCCAGCCTTTGTCCTTCTCCAAAGCGTAAAACTGATTTGGAAACAATACCTAATGTCAAACTTTGTCGCCACTTTATTGTTTCTTTTTTATCACGTTTTTCCTTATTTTTGCCTCATTACTTCAACTCATTCTCCCAGAAAGCTATTAATATCCAGCTGTTGTTGCCCAGCGAAAGTTTATGTAAGGTGATAGATAGGCAGGCAAGTATGGATCTAGGATTAACTCTCTAGTTCTTGTCATTACAGCAGAACCAGAAGTAGGTTATGAGGTCAAATAGTCACCTCAGGCATCCTCTTCTCCAGGATCACAGCAAAAATAAAACCAACCAAACAAAAAAACACAAACAAAAATAAAACATCAAAACACCAACCAAACAAACAAATGAAGACAAAAAACAACAAAAACATACCTAATCAATCTTTCTTTACTCTGTGTGCATGACGCTTCCAATTCCCAATAACTTAAAATGGAGATAAGTGGTCACCAAACTCATCTTGACCTCAAGCCTGACATATCTTTCTACTTATGCCACCCACCAACAAACATTCTTCTTTTCCTTCCAAGTTTATCTTTTTTCCCCTCAAATCCTTCTTTTGTCTTCTTACTAACACCAAAGTATCGACAGACAATCCTTAAGGTTGAAAATAATCGAATAATGATGGCTGCTTTTCTCCACTCCAGATAGACTTGTGTGCCAGATTTCCTGGAATTCCCCAAATCCCAGAATCCCCAGACATCTAAGACCCTGCCCCCCACCCTTTGCTCCCCCCTTTGCTCCCTCACTCTGCTGCATACACACATGCACACACACATGCACACACACACACACACACACACACACACACACACGACATTGAGTTTGTATGTGCTTCTTAAATCTTGGCAACCTTAACAATTATAGTAAAGTAATGAAAGCAAAGGAAAATTTGAGAAGTCTTTCATTAGCACATTATCCAAGACATTTCTATCCTTGTGACAACTTTGGTTCTGAACTATTTCTCCAAAACAGCCTTGGAAGTCAGCGAGAAAGGAAAATTTAAATACACTAGAGAACTAAGTGGAGCCCTTTAGCCTTCCTTATGTTTTTGGCAGCACGGAGATTTCCTAAGGAGAAAAGGAAGTTTATGGAAAGTTCCATAAGAGGGGTGTTGAGACATGAAACAGCAGACGTCCTACATTCCTAATGCCTCCACCAGTCCTGACACTGTCAAGGCTTAGCTGGGCCTCTGAGGCTTGGGTTCTGTGAGATGACTCTGAGTCTTGCACATATATTTTTTTATGCTTCCTCGATGTCTTAGGGCTACGTCAAATTTCTGTTTCAAAAATGCCAAACTGATTAGTGTCAGTAATTTAGTTCCATCTGCCTGCATGTTTATGTATTTTGGAAAATGAAACCATAAACGATGAGGAAATTTTCACTTTGCTCTGGATCTTCCTGACTTCTTTCTGGGTGACTTTATTTTATTTTATTTTTTATTTTTGTAAGAACAAAGAGTGTTTATTCTGCAGAAACAACTAGCATGCAGGGGTCACCACTGTTTCAAAATGGTGACCCAGACAAAGACATTTATGTTGCTTTTATAATGGGACTACTATTAAATCTTTTCTTTTTTTTCCCCCGATATATTCTTTATTTACATTTCAAATGATTTCCCCTTTTCTGGCCCCCCACTCCCCAAAATCCCATAAGCCCTCTTCCCTCTCCCTATTCCCCCATCTACCCCTTCCCACTTCCCTGTTCTGGTATTCCGCTATACTGCTACACTGAGTATTTCTAGAACCAGGGGCCACTCCTCCATTCTTCTTGGACATCATTTAATATGTGGATTATGTCTTGGGTATTCAAAGTTTCTAGGCTAATATCCACTTATCAGTGAGTGCATACCATGATTGATCTTTTGAGACTGGGTTACCTCACGTAGTATGATGTTCTCCAGCTCCATCCATTTGTCTAAGAATTTCATGAATTCATTGTTTCTAATGGCTGAATAGTACTCCATTGTGTAAATATACCACATTTTTTGTATCCATTCCTCCATTGAGGGACACCTGGGTTGTTTCCAGCTTCTGGCTACTACAAATAGGGCTGCTATGAACATAGTGGAGCATAAACTTTCTACTCTCAATGAGTTTCCTACAGTAGGCAAGATCACAGTGACTCATCTTACTGAGACACTGCTAAGCATGAGTCTCCTTAGTCAGGAGACCTTAAGCCAGGTTAGCTCAGTAAGGAGCAACTTGTGGTTTGAGATTACCATTTTTCAAGCTCTTGCTTGTAATTGCTTCCTAGGCTTGCTAGGAAACCAAGACCTAAGTGAATTTCACCCTGGCTATAAATGTTAGCTACATAGGAATTCTTAGTGCTATTCTTCCCACCCCCACCCCCGACCCTCTAGAAAGTTTCAAGGTATCTCTGAACTTGACTATTGGGTGTTTCTCTTTCCTACTACTTCCTGGGCAGAACCTCACTTCTGCAGCCTTTCTGGCACTCTTGATAGTTTCTAGATTGTCTTCGTATGGTCCCCAGAGAGAAACCATCTAGGAATCCACTTACACTCATTAGTTGTGCCAGATGTGTTCTTTGACATCAATGGCTTTCTTACTCCCATGTCCTCAGTCTGTGTCCTACTTAGTTGCCTTGCTAAAAATAAACTCACAAGTTTAGTCTCAAAAAAATTCCATTGAAAAAGATAATCTTTTAAAATAGATTATTTTTTGTATTGCTTTGATTCCCAAACAGGATACATAAACATCTTAGTAACCTTTCTCCCATGGCATGGTGACTTATATCAGACATGATCTCCTGAACTAGGTATATTAAACAACTCTGTTCAGACATTTAGAAACAGTCAGCAGAAGACTTTAACTCCAAAGAGGTCACAATAGCACAGGAAACAACTATCTATCCTAACTGCAAAGGCTTGAAAGTATGCTAGTCATTGAAGCTCTGTGTAACAGTTAAACAGAAGAAATGAGTTTATATTACTGTATTCGGAGCATCTGCTTAGGTTCAGTGAAAATAGAGCAGAAACTACAGTTT
This sequence comes from Apodemus sylvaticus, assembly GCF_947179515.1. Lineage (NCBI taxonomy): Eukaryota > Metazoa > Chordata > Mammalia > Rodentia > Muridae > Apodemus > Apodemus sylvaticus. The sequence goes on from NC_067484.1 coordinate 72,754,294, forward strand.
ACCCTGGGCACAGACCCAGAAGAAAGGTGGAGTTTTCATCTGGTTTTTTTTTGTTATGCTTGTTTATGTATTCCATTTCTGCTTACATATTCTCCTGACCGAATGTTTAATCTTAAGTTTAATCCATGATGTTGATTCCTTCACTGGTTTTCAAAGTTTTTCTTTTTTCTTCAATATCCCATTCATCTATTTTTTGTTGTGTTTTCTGTGCATTATGAATCACAGTAGTATCAAAATTATAGTTATGAAGTAGCAACAAAAATAATTGTATGGATGGGAGGTCTCCATTGCATGAGGAGCCGTGTTAAAAGGCTTTAGTATGAGGAAGTTTGAGAAACTCTGACAATCCATTCCAAGTTGTTTTCTCAAAGTTCTTTAACTGGTGAAAGATAGGACATCTAGTTTTACTTTCTGTATGTGTGTATCTGTGTATAAAACTTTCTCCTTTTATGGTAATCACTGTAAATGGAATTGTTTTCTAATTCATATCACTTGCTGTTGACATATAACAATATTACTAATTATTCACATTGATTTATACCCTGCAACTTTCCAGACTTTATTAAGGAGGTCTTTGTGTGTCCAGACTTCATTAAGTAAGTCTGCTTACTTACTTAATGTAAGTAAGTGTGTGGTGTGTGTCTCTGTGTGTGTATGTGTATTTGTGTATGTGTGTTTAAGACAGGGTCACACCATGCTGCATAGCTGGTTTGGAATTTGCTCTAATGACTACAGACCTGGAACTAGCCACGGTCCTCCCACCTTTCCCCCCAGAGTGCTGGGATGGGTGGATATTGCGACTCTGACGTAACTGCTGAGCTACAAAGTTGCTTCTCAGGACTGATTCTGCTGAATCCCATTTTCTGAAATGACCCCCTGCTCCTATACCTCTCAATTAATTTTCCTAATATTCTTTTATAATTTAATGGTTTATAAAACACATATTTTTACTTCCTGAAATATAATTTAAAAATAGTACTTAAGAAATTGGTACTCTCAGTGTAAATTTTGATGAATGTATACAGTCTTAGATCCTGTCAACTTTTGAGTTTTGTTTTGATGCTTTTGAGTCTTAGATATGAGGCAAGCACTATAACAGTGCTTCTCGCTGTGCACTATGTACAGGTCAGGGCCCAACACTCAGCACGGGTAACAAGCAGCCACATGATGCCAATGCTGAGGGCAGCTCGCGTCCTGAGTCCTTAACTTTTAACCCTCTTTCTCTAATATATCTTCCTAACATATTTTTGGATTAGCCCAGTCAAGTTTCTATTGTATGTGAATAAATAATTCCCAGTTAAAACATAATATACCTTCGGGGTTTAATTTTGCAGAGTAGTAGCAGGTACTTAATATATGTTGAGCTGAATTAAAGTTACATGTGTTGCTGAGTTCAACTTATCTAAGTAACTTGTCATACTGAATGACTTTGATATTTTTATTTTAAAATTATTGTTCCTCACTATAAAATGGTTGCTTTTTCAAACTGAAGAGGTTGGGAAGTAAGTTCCAATTTAGTCCTTTTTTTTTTTTGTTATTTAATTAGAATATAATTACTTCATTTCTTCCCTCCCTCCTACTCCTCATGTCTGACTCCCCAGTCCCTCCAAAATTCTTGACCTTCTCTTCTTTAAATATTACTGTTACATATACATATACATTTATCATAAACTACAATCTGCTGAGTCAAATCCTTTCAGGGTTACTTGCATGTTGTCCCTAGGGCTGGGCACTTGGGATAGGATAGCCAGTTAGAGGGCTCATCCCAGGGCAAGACTGGTTCTTCCTCTCAGTGGTTGTTAACCTTAAAAGAGTGGCCCCAGTGACATTTCTCTCATCGACACTGGGATGTCAACTGTCACTGGAAGTGTTCAGGCCTGGCTCTAAGGCTGCCATGTTGTTGAGACTTCACGGGTGTGGCTACCATGCCATAGCTAGAAGGCACAATCTCAAAGCAGTCTTCCTGATCCTACAGCTCTTCCACTCCTTCAACTCTCTCCTCCAGAATGTTCCCTGAGCCTGGAGTTGTCTTGAAGATGTCATGGATTGGTCTGAGCACCCCAATTAGTTGCTCATTGCATTTAAACTAGTGCAGCTTTCAGTAATGATCTGTTGAGAGAAAAAAAAAAGTTTCTTAGACGAAGGGTGAGATCTGTACGTGTCTGTGGCTACAAAGGTTAAGAGTTTAGAATGCAATTAGGAATTATACTGGTTCAGGAAACTGAAGGAACAGGCCCTCCTCTAAGATCTACAGCCTCAATCACTGTATGCAGTTGGCTATGTTTACAGCACCAGACATGTTTTCTCTCCTGCTAATCAGGCCTAAGTCTAATTGCATTACTGTTGGTTATTGCCAAAATTTAAGTGCTGCTACTGTGCCTTTGGGTATATCTTGGCATGCTGGTCATGGTCTCATTCGTAGGCACCATAGCTGGGTTAGGCCCATAGAGTTCAGGAAGCAAACATTCTAAAAGTTTCAGGGAGCTGGGGATATTTATGTGTCACTTTATTCTATTTCTCAATTTATTGCTTACAGTTGAGAAGAAACTGTTTCTATATTGTTTCTGCTTGTGAAATCTTTTCCCACCTTTCTTTAGATATTTCTGTACTTATTCAGATGGCTGGGCTTGTTCAGGAAAATAACTTTCCATAGAACTGTTTAAATCTCTTATGCATGTCTCTTCATATTTAGATCTAAATGGAAACCTTATTTTCTCACTTTTCAAACTATTTGAAAGGCATTTCTGTCAAGTGCCCTGTATGCTGGACTTCTTCCATACGTGTAAGGACAGTGGTAATAGTACATGTTCAGATATTGTGCTGGGATTAAATAAGTTAACACATGAAGAAAAACAACCTTAGCATTGTGCTTTGAGTATAGAAAGCTCTTAATAGGTCCAGGTAGTATGTGCTTTTATCTGAACCTGAGGTCTTGCTTTAGTGACATTCCACTTCAATAGAGATAGTGGTTTCCAATGACTCTACCTTCATTCTAACTAAGGAACCACAGGACAAAAGGTGAAGAACAAAGGGGAAAGAAATAAAGGTCTCTGGAACCAGAGACAGGAGGTCGCATGTGTGCACGTGATGTGATGACGTCACGCAGGAGCGCCTTCACAGAGAGAGTCAGGTGCGTTTTAACACTTTCTCCAGGCATCTGAGAGAATGTGCCGAGCTGCCAACTAGTGTTTCCTGTCTACAATTCTGAGAATTTAATGAGAAACATTTTTCATTTTTCCAAACTTGTCTGTCTCTCCTGCCAAATCTCCAAGGCTGGGTCTTTCATTTCTTGTCCCGCAGCTGCACATCGGTGTCTCATGCGGAGCAATGAAGCACGGTTTGAGTTTTATGGCGACCAAGAGTCTCGGTTTTAGAGATCAGATGATCAGATTATACTTCAGCTACTCAGTAGCTAAGTGCTTTAAGATCTACAGATCTACGCTCGCGGGCCCACATCTCTGTAGAGTGCACCTTTCTTGGGGCTGGCTCGGGGGTTAAGATCACTTGCTTCTCTTCCAGAACACAGGGGTTGGATTCTCAGCACCCACAAGGCTACCCGCAATGACCTGCTCCAGTCCTAGAGGATCCTGACACCCTCTTCTGGCTACTTGGCCTCCATGTGTACACATGTAGTACACACCACACACACACACACACACACACACACACACACATATGCAAAAAAACCAAAACAAAACCCTATACACATAAAAACTGTTATATAAAAATAAAAATAAATAAATAAAATTGCTGCCCGAGAAGAGAAAAATAAAAAGAGAAAGAAAAAAATATAAACTTAAAAAAAACCAACACTATCGTAGGAAGCTCTTCAATAGATTCAACAAGCTATAAAGCATGAGAACTAGCAAGTGGTGTGTTGAGATTCTTTTAGGGAGGCAAATTTAAATTTGTATGGGGTATTATTTATTCTTACTACAGATCAAAAATAATGACTGCGGTCCCTCCTCCTCTCGGTTCTCAAGATAACGTATCTTAGTAAATGTAATTTTGAAACAGCCTGATCTTCAGAGTTTGGACTTGCAAGAATCACATCAGGCTGATAACTTCATAGCTAGGATAAATGTTTCTCTAGTTCGAGTAGATGAAGACCAGACCACTGAGGCTCTTGTTCTCTGCACTTTCTTATCTGAAGACAATAAAAACCGTTTGGGTAAAGGTCAATTTACACAGCGGTTGCACGGTTTCGTTTCACCCTCTAGCACCAGGCTAGACAGCAAGCAGGGAGATGGGTCATCCTCAGAGAGGGAGACGTTTCTCACCAGACTTTGCAGCCTGTCTTAGCAGCACCTATCTCCCTTACCACCGTCCCTCATTTGTTATTTCTCCCCGCAGCCTTGCACAGACCTTTCACACTCAACGGGCCATGGGACTCTGGCTATGATCCAAGCCCACAGGCAAACCCTCTCTCTTCGCAAACTCCATCTGACTCCGGCCGGCCCACACGCACGCGGAATCGGTCCATCCTCGGAGGCCAATCGGCTCCCTTCACGCGGAGGCGCCAGCCAATCCCAGCGAACACACGTTACTCCGCTAACACTCCACGGAGGGTCCCCTAAGGGTGCGCGCGGGGCGGGCCTGAGGGCGTGGCTCATCTCGCCCCGAGCAGCCTGCTGCCTTCTGATTGGCTGTGGGCGGAAGGCGTCCCGCTCCCATTGGCTGCTGCCAGCCGCGCTGGGAGGGCTGGAAAACAGCTCGCTGAAACGCGCGGGGTTGCAGGAGCAGTGAGCTACCTTTTCCTGGACTTGGAGACCGCCGGGCATCCTCCGTTACCGGACAGGAAGGAGGGCGGTCAGCTGAGCTCGACCGAGAGAGGCTGAGCATTTCCTGGATCTGCCCCCCGTAGAGGGGAGAGAGATGGCTGACCCTGAGAGCCGGTGGTCACAGAGTGGCAGGTGAGACGGGAGCTGCTGCTGTTCAAGGGCCGCGAGCCCAGCAGGCTTGTTTCCTCATCTGTTAAATGGTAACAGGTCCCGAGGAGCACCGCGGAGACTGCACGGGACATCTCCTCTCATCAAGCTTCCATGGGGACAGGGTCCTCAAGAGACTTCCTCAGCTTGCAGGTCCATGGTTTAACACAGGAAAGCTACTGCTGCGGATTTCCTTCGTTTCCGCTTAGGGGAGATTTTTCTGAGGTTTGGGGGTTCAGGAGCTAGGACAACAGTTAAATACACTGCGGAGGTCACGCTTTTATGTCAGACTTGGGCGAGTCTGTGGATCAGCTTTCAAGATTGACCTGTAAACTCAGGTCAAAGAGCTTGCTTTGGAATTTTTGTTGTCTGGCTTATTTGCCTTTGGGATCTTGAGCAAATAACTTTTCCATTGCAGAAGCCCCTATCTGTGATGCAGAAGGGACTCTTAAGGCTGTCCTGAAATTCAAATGAAACACCACACTGTATAATTACCAGAAAAACTAAGCACATAGTAGGACATCACTACTTTAAAAACCATTTTAAAAGAATGAAGGACATTAAAGACTCATGTGCTAAATTAGATTCAAAACTCAGGTTGTGGTGTCATTAGGATGTAAATATTGTGTTGTGCATTGTAAAGAGCGTTAACCTTGTCAGGCTGTGTGACAAGGTGACCATTTGAAAGAGGGTCATCATATGTGTCACAGAAGTGTGTGTTCATGAATCATTCCTCTACACCAGGCAAGGGCCAGTCTCAAAAATGGAACGTTCTTGACTTGAGTTAGAAAAGTTAAATTACTGGTTCAAGATAAGTTGGAAATAGAGTGTTAACACTTTTATGTTACAGCATATAATTTAATAAGGCTTTAGTTTGAAGAAAGTCTGTGGCTTGTTCAAGTGGCATGATTCACATAAAAACTTTATTAATTGAATACTGGAAGGTTAAGAGTTATGATGCAGAGAAGCTTTAATAAACTACAAAAAACTACAAACAATTATTTTTATTTAATAAAATTTAAAAAAAGATAGTTTATGGGGATTCTATAAGTATTTTCTTTCCAATTCTGTGCACTGGATGTGTGTGTGTGTGTGTGTGTGTGTGTGTAGGTGCACACATGGCCAGGCTCGCATGGTACATGCGGATGTCAGAGAGCAACATGGGGGTCACTTTTGGGAATCAAACTAAAGCACTTTTAATCACTGAGCCATTTTGAAGGTCCTAAAATGCCTTGTGTTTAAAAGGGAACTTATTGCCATTTCGTTGTGACATATAATTGAGAATAACAAAGTTGTGACTAACACAAACAGCATCAAGAAAATCTTCCCAAGCCCCAGTAGTTTCCATTCAGGAAAATATGCACATAAGACATCAACATAAGGCTAGCTTCAAAAAAAAAAAAAAAAAAAAAAAACGGTATAAGGCAGACAATAATTAACTCTTGGCCTGAGGATTAACAAGATTAGATGACCTTTTGTATGGAGTGGTTGGAGCTTGTTTAGTTAGGTAGTGCCTCTTATCTCATCTCTGCTATGGTTGGAGAAGTTCTTGATAGGTCAAGAATGGTTGGGTGAGTAAGAGGAAATTCAGAGTGATATTTAAAACCCTTTCCACAGTTGAAGATTGCAGGAGCGTAAGCTGTGTGCTTTGCTTTCAATTTACCCAAGCACCTGCTTCTGTCAGGAGAGAGCTGAAACCTGGCCAACTCAGTCCTTTCTCCTTCACTCTAGAATGTGCTCCAGCAAACACATTGCAGCTTATACGGCTAGCATTATTCATCCTGGACTTCCGCACAGGAATACTTAGAGGATTAAAAGAGAACTTTTGATGTTATATTTACTTCAGTCTCTGCTTGGTTCCTTCTTCAGCATCCTTAAAGAGGCTGTTAATCAGAGGTTCTAGAGTTTTAGCTTTATAGTTGTCATGGAGACTTATTTAAGGGATAGAATAAGTCAAGTCTGAGAGCAAAAACTGGATCTTAATCTGTTTCCGTTGTTAGGACTGGATGGATACTGGATGCTGGTAAACACTGAGAGCTTCCCCCAGAGAAGCTGTTCATTCGTGTGGTAATTTCATGTTGTTGTTTGGCAGTTCAAAAGTGATTGGTATAAGTAGCAGTACAGATTTTATTCATTGGTTTTCTGGGGGCATACTCATCAGAAAGAGCACAGCCCTAAGCAGCTATATTTTGTGGCCCCAAAGACTCTACAGCTAAATGATAGACTATAAAGGATTAGTTACAGTGTGGCTGTAAGAAAACGCTGGGCAGTCCATCAACACGGCATAGAAACGAGGCAGACAAGCTCAGCTGCTTTTAAGCGATGTCAAAAGGCTTGCCGAGAAGACAGGCCAGAGCTCCCGGCCAAACGCCTCAGAGCTCTACCTGTACAGGTGGCTTGCATTGCTTCCACCCTTCTCCTGGCTTTGCACAAGCTAATGTTTGGTTGGGGTCATAGTGGCTTTCCATTCCATTTTGATTCCTATCAAATAGTTCTGAAAGAAATAAAAGTTCTTACCCGCCACCCACAGGAAGCTACTGGGAGACCTTTGGGTTTACAGGCTGTGGCTTAATCGCAGTGATCCCACCACTGGATCACTGTCTTTTTATAAGCTCTCCAAGACTTTGCACTTGTTTACAGCCCAGCCTTGAAAGAGGTCATTGTAGTGGCCGTCAGGCTCTTGAGTGGCTGCCATATTCTTCTGGAGTGAGCTCATCCTCTCTCGGTGCACAGGTGGGATCTGTGTGTAAACATTTTACATACTTTTATGGAGCTCAAGTTTTAGGTTATTGAATCTTTCATGTAGGCTTTCTCATCTTTCTACTCAATTTTAGTCTTGGAGGTCTCTGTACTCTACACTGTGATATTTAAATATTGGCTACAGCTTTGATTTAGTCCTGTAACCTTTAGGTTTTTGATCAATACATCTCAGCTCTGGTTGGGAGGCAGAATTATTATTAATGGCACTTTTCCTGGTTGTGTTTTTAATGGTTCGATGGTTGTATAGTGGGCAGTTTTTCTCTGTTGAAAGGAGTAGAAAGAGTAGGAATACTGGAGGGATTACACTAAGAAAATGGAATTAGCATCAAAAGACCGTAAAAGAATACTGATTCTTGGGTAGGGAAAAAAGCCATTTCAGCGGTGATATTAAAAAGCCTACTGTGTATTCCCTGTTCTAGGTGAGTGTTAGTGGAACATATGACAAAGACACTCAACATTGGTATTAAAATCTTACTGTGTGTCACATAGGATAAAGAGCAAATGGCAAAGACTTACTCCACTAGTTAGGTAAGGTGGTAAAGAGTAGAATCACGTAAAAGTATATAAATCAGTCTGAGACACTGCTAAGCACAGTGATGAATGACTGACAGATTTAACAGTTATTGAGAAGTCTGTGGTAAGGGCAGCAGTTAGTTGTTAGTTCACACTAAGAATTGGAATCAAGCAGTCTAGGCAGAGGTGTCCCAAGTCCAAAGATCAAAAGCCTTGACGAGCTTGGCCTGAGAACACACAGCTCTAGGCAGTGAGGATCTGTGGTACGCATAGAAATCTCTAGTGATCATTCAGGGTGACTCCCAGCCTTTTGGCTTGAGACTCTGGGCTCACTTATCATTTTAATAATAAATCGCTAAGAAAATGCTGGGCAAATAGAGATGCTCCATCAGATCAGTTCTTGGTAGGCCTCTGGATGTGGACTTTGGAACCGCCTGGCGGGCTGAGAATTAGTGGAACCGTTGAAGCATCAACAGCCTACAGATGAGAGAGCCATCTCTCCTGCTCTCCTGCCGTTTGTCTCTTTTGTATGATTTTATATGAGTGATTGTTATAACAAGTCTCCCCAAGGGTTCAGGACAAGCCTCTACCCAGCTCCTCCTCACAGAGTTTCTGATTCGTTCACTGGGAGTGGGGTTCACGCCCATCTGTCTTTTATAGCTCTCCCAGGAGAATCTATTCTGAAAGGTTTGACTTACTCCAGTGTTTGCTGATGCTAATCTTGGTTTCAATAACAGGAAGATCAAAATAGATGGACTGTCTGATGTTGCCTCTATTTCAACTAAACTTCAAAACACTCTGATCCAGTATCACAGCATTGACGAAGATCAGTGGCGAGTTGCCAAGAAAGTGGTAAGTGTGTACCTTCTGTTTGGGTATTTGTGTGGCCAACGGACCGTCTGAAGACTTAAAATATTGGGTAAAGTATGCGTGATAAGTAATGTGTGGAATGGATGTACAGTCAATAATTCTGCAAATGGTATTGTGGGTCATCTTACAAAGAAACGAACCCAGTAGCTCTTTGATTGTTAGACTTGATAATAGGTCCATGGCAATGAGAGCAATGGACAGTGCAGTTTTCCAAGTCAACTAAGAAAGTGGATCATTGTCTGTTTAATGAAGGATGAGCATTGAAAGTTTGCACCCATATCAGACATGAAGAACGTGCGAGTGACCAGTTAGTATTCCTCGTTACCATGTGATTTGGTCAAACTGCTACATGGCTGAGTATTAGAGACAAGCTTAGATTTAAGTCTCCTCTCTAGCTCTCTATTTAGTTTTATATTTAAGAGTCAGATAAGAAATGGTGGAGGGGAAACGTTGGAACTAATTCAATATAACATAGTCACAGTAAATGTGAATTATTTTAAAAATGCATGAACAGTTTCAGAATGAGTATTTAATGTTCCTAATGTCGTAGACCGAATGTATCAGGAATGGTAAATAGCTAAGACTGGAATGAGACAAGTAACAGCCACTAATTATAGTCCTGCCATTGAATTTTAAAGGCATTGAATCTCTGAGGTACTGAAAAATCTTTTAGGTGCAAGATGTAGCTACAGTGTGATACAGAAGAAATTCAAATAGAGATATCTTTGTGATGCCAGTAACTACTATCTCTGAAAATTTGGTCAAGTTACTTTTTAATGCAAAGCTAAGCGCTCTGAATTACAGAATTACTTTTGAGTATGAGGGTCCACCTATGTGATCATCACCATGTACTGTCTTTGTTTTTCTAGAAAGATGTGACAGTTTGGAGAAAACCCTCAGAAGAGTTTAATGGGTATCTGTAAGTAAATGCTCAGTTTTCTAACTCATATACTATATTACATGATCAGTGTAAAATTCAGCTTTCATTTTACGGTTTTAAGCTCTCTGAGAAGCAAATTGGTCATATGAATTCAGGGCCTTAAGAATGGCCAAATACTTTGTAGATTGAGTTGGACATAAATATAGCTGTAGGTAGATTCTTTTGAGACAGGGTGGCCTTGAACTCACTATTGAAGTGAGTCCTCATGGTCATGTGATGCTTCCTGCTTCAGTTTCCTATGTGCATGAATTCCTAGGCCCAGGTAGCATTCTGTTAAAATATTTTCCTTGAAGATCCCATCAATAAGAGAATAGTGATTTGAGTATTATGAATATTAAAAATGAAGCACCTTGATGCTAAATTTTGAAGATATCTGCACTTGGCAAAGCATTGGTAGCCTTTAAATGTTATGTTTTAAAAGATTACCTAATAATAAAAGAAATACAAATCGGAGATGAATACTACTCAGCACAAGCATAGACTTATTTTAAATATATTTTTATTAAAATGTTTTTACCTAAGACAGAATTCATCTTTAATAGTAGTATTATGAATAACTTCTATTCTTCCTTCTCTATAGTTGAAGATGAATTATGCCTATGGTCAAGAAAAGCACGTGCCAACATGGATAGTTGCCATATGGAAGTACAATGTTCAAATCTTTAGGACTCAGCCCTTTTTAAAAATGAATCTGCTGACCCCACTTCCTATATGCAAAATATTCTGAAGTGCCATACCAAAGATACTATTTCCAGAAAGATGAGTTGTACACTATTTGTGACCTGGACAGGCAGATTGGAGTTGAATCAAGCATTGTAAGCAATCTAGGAATCAATCCTTTCAGTCAGTAGATCCCAGCTGGGGCCAGGAAGCAAGGAAAGTCAAGGGAGTACAGCGCCCAGAGACTGGAGAGGGTTTCAGGGAGTGGATAGTTTGTTTGAGACTCAAAGAAGAATAGATGTTTTTAAAGAAATGAAGGCCAAAGAGTTGTCACTGCTACTTAAACATGGATGAGAAGTTTGTTTAGGGAAGAAGGCATACCTGTACAGCTAGAGCATCACGCTTGGGACGTGGAACCATGCTTTTGACTTTTGTTTCAATTCTATACAAAGAAGTGCAGTGTTGCTTGCCGTCTGGCCTGGTTCTGCCCTTCCTCAGCCTGGCCCTGACAAGGTTTTGAATTGACTGGAACGATATTGAGGAAGACAGGAGTGATACATGAGGATTTAAGAAGGGGCTTTATTTATCAGGTTTGCAAAAAGCTTCTTAGAGTTCCTCTGGGTTATATGCAAATTTGTGATAGTATGCAGCATTTTTAGGGAGAGACCTGTGGCCATTCTCCAGCCCATATCCAGAGACCTTTTACGTTAACTATTTGACAGTTTGATGGGTGAATGAAGTGGTATCCTGTTAGTGTATATTTAATTCCAGTGAAGCTGAGTCTGTTTATTAATGTTTTGGATTATCCTAAGTTGTGCTTTGCCATCTTCTGCTGGATTATCATTTTCATTGATTTTTAAAGGAATTACTCGTGTATATAATAACTATATGTGCATTTATATAGATTGTCTTAGTCAGGGTTTTTATTCCTGCACAAACATCATGACCAAGAAACAAGTTGGTGGGGGAAAGGTTATCCAGTACCAAATGGTGAGCCCTGGAAACATTTATACAAGTAATGGACAGGCTGTGCAGGTTTTAGTTAGGAATACATGTGTATCTACATGTATGCATATGACAGCAACTAATGAATTTGAAAGAGAGAAATGAGCTCTGTATGGGAAGGCATAGAGGGACGAAAGGAACTGGGGAAAAGGGGGAGATACACATATACTAGTGTCTGGGAATAACTAAGCAGAGGGCATTATCAAGTGCAAGTTGTGGAATGTCCTGTAGACTGTTTGGAGCTGTATTATAATGTGAAGGGACATCACTGTGTCTATGGTGACAGTAGCGTAACCTTTCTAATTTGATTGACAAAAAGGACATAATTTGACAAAAGTAATTGGTAGAACTTTTATCTATTAGACAAGTTGTTAGGATTTCTTTTTACTTTATAAAAACCTGCATTAATTTTTATTCACATGTCCAGTGTCAGCTCTCTGCTAAAATGTTTATTTTCATAGCCTTTGTTTTGTTTTTGTGTCTTCTAGCTATAAAGCTCAAGGAGTTATGGATGACGTGGTCAATAGTGTCATAGACTATATACGCCCAGGGCCCTGGCGCTTGGACTGGGACCGCTTAATGACGTCACTGGATATTTTGGAGCACTTTGAAGAGGTATCTGTTTAGTAACATTACTACAGAGGATGTGTGGGCATGCATGCATGTGTGTGCATGTGTGAGTACATGCATGGCAGAGAGACAGAGGTGGAGACACCACATATCTGTATCAACATTTGTATATGCTTGCATTCATACATTAATTGAGGAGAGTAGACATAGTAAAGATACCACAGGAGAGTCCTGTGCTGCCTTCTAAAAGTTGAGTTTCCCCATTCTATATAGTTAGTTAGTTATTCACTTTTTTTTGAGACAGGATCTCACTGTATAGCCTTCATCATCCTCTAACTTGCTGTGCAGACCAAGCTAGCCTCAAACTCAGAGATCCACCCTCCCCTACTTTCTGAGTGCTGAGATTAAAGTTGAGTTTCCTAATTTTAATGAGTGTTTGTACTGAGGGTTTTTTTCCCCACTACATCTCTACCTTTGTTGCTCATCAAAATCTTCAGCATCTTTAATTGTAAAATTTAAGGATCTAAAATCTCAAAGACAGAAAAATGCCACCCCTGTATTTAGGTTTCTAGTTTAAATGTAGATTTTTCCAGTTATATTAAATTAAAATCAAAGATCAGAGATAAAGATGTTGCCTAGACAACTGTCTAGCTTGTAACCTTTCATTATATGTATACAGCAGACCCATAGAGTTGGTTACTTTAACTAAATTCGCCATCGCTAGTTAAATGGAGGTTTAGATACTCGAATATGTCTCTGGAGTTTTATATATCATCGTCACATTCACACAGTATCATTGACATTTAGGAAAGAGATTATCCCTTCCAGAACCACTGTAGGAATCCCATTCTGATGAGAGAAGATTGTGAGTGGCAGTTCTTACTAGACATTGATCTGGTATGCGACTCTGTTTCTAATGGTGACCCCACTCTTACCTTTGTCTTTTTCTAGAATTGTTGTGTGATGCGTTACACCACTGCTGGGCAGCTTTTAAATATTATTTCCCCAAGAGAGTTTGTTGACTTCTCCTATACTGTGGGCTATGAAGAAGGACTTTTATCCTGTGGTAATAACCTAAAACTCTTGTTCTTTCTTTAAGTCTACTTCAGATACTTAAAGTTTTTACCCTGGGTTTTTCTATATAAGACATATTTTTTTAAATGATTTTATGTATGTGAGTATACTGTCACTGTCTTCAGATACACCAGAAGAGGGCATTAGATTTCATTATAGATGGTTCTGAACCACCATATACTTGCTGGGAATTGAACTCAGGACCTCTGGAAGAGCAATCAGTGCTCTTAACCTGTGATCCATCTCTCTAGCCCCAAAACATATATATTTATTTATATATTTGCTTTATTTAAATTTCAAATGGTATCCACTTTCTGAGTTACCCCTCCGAAAACCCCCTATCCCATCCCTCCTTTCCCTGCTTACGCCCCCCCCCCCCCAATTTCCTGACTTGCATTCCCCTATTCTAGGGAATAGAGCCTTGATAGGACCAATGGCTTCTCCTCTCATTGATATCTGATGCTACGTATGTAGCTGGAGCCATAGGCTATCCATGTGTATTCTTTGGTTGGAGGTTTAGTCTGGAGGTACTGGTTGGTACATATTATTGTTCTTCCTACAGGGCTGCAAACCTCTTCAGCTCCTGGGGTCCTTTCTCTAGTTGCTCCACTGGGGACCCTATGTTCATCTATTGGTTTGCTGTGAGCCATCGGTATTTTGATCCACCTTCCAATAAGGATCATAGTATCCACCCTTTGGTCTTCCTTCTTCTTGAGCTTCATGTGGTCTGTGAGTTTTATCTTGGGTATCCCGAGATTTATCTTTTGAGCTAATATCCACTTATCAATGAGTGTATACCATGTGTGTTCTTTTGTGATTGGGTTACCTTACTCAGAATGATATTTTCTAGCTCCATCCATTTGCCTAAGAATTTCATGAATTCATTGCTTTTAATAGCTGAGTAGTACTCCATTGTGTACTACATTTTCTGTATCCATTCCTCTGTTGAGGGACATCTTGGTTCTTTCCAGCTTCTGGCTATTATAAATAAGGCTGCTATGAACATAGTGGAGCGTGTGTCCTTATTATACGTTGGAGCATCTTCTAGGTATATGCCAAGTAGTGGTATAGCTGGGTCCTCAGGTAGTGTTATGTCCAATTTTCTGAGGAACCACCAAACTGATTTCCAGAGTGGTTTTACTAGCTTGTAATCCCACCAGCAATGGAGGAGTGTTCCTCTTTCTCCACATCCTCTCCAGCATTTGCTATCCCAATGAGTTTTTGATCTTGGTCATTCTGACTGGTGTGAGGTTGAATCTCATGGTTGTTTTGATTTGCGTTTCCCTGATGATTAAAGATGTTCAACATTTCTTTAGGTGTTTCTCAGTCGTCTGGTATTCCTCAGTTGCTTTGTTTAGCTATGTACCCCATTTTTAACAGGGTTATTTGGTTCTCTGGAGTCTTACTTCTTGAGTTCTTTGTATATATTGGATATTAACCCTTTATCACATGTAGGATTGGTAAAAATCTTTTCCAAATCTGTTGGTTGCTATTTTGTCCTATTGACAGTGTCCTTTGCCGTTTTGCAGTTTTATGAGGTCCTGTTTGTCAATTCTTGATCATAGAGCATAAGTATTGGTGTTCTATTCAGGAAAATTTCCCCTGTGCCCATGTGCTCCAGGTTTTGCCCCACTTTCTCTTCTATTAGATTCAGTGTATCTGGTGCTATGTGGAGGTCCTTGATCCACTTGGACTTGAGCTTTTTACAGGGAGATAAGAATGGATCAATTTGCATTCTTCTACATGTTGACTGTCAGTTGACCCAGCACCATTTGTTGAAAATGCTTTCTTTTTTCCACTGGATGGTTTTAGCTCCTTTGTCAAAGATCAAATAACCATAGGTGTGAGGGTTCATTTCTGGGTCTTCAATTCTATTTCATTGATCTATCTGCCTATCACTGTACCAATACCATGCAGTTTTTAATCACTATTGCTCTGTAGTAGAGCTTGAGGTCAGGGATGGTGATTCCCCCAGAAGTTCTTTCATTGTTGAGAATAGTTTTTGCTATGCTAGGTGTTTTGTTATTCCAGATAAATTTGGAAATTGCTCTTCCTAACTCTATGAAGAATTGAATTGGAATTTTGATGGGAATTACATTAAATCTGTAGATTGCTTTAGGCAAATGGCCATT
The DNA here is from genome assembly GCF_947179515.1 of Apodemus sylvaticus. Classification (NCBI taxonomy): domain Eukaryota; kingdom Metazoa; phylum Chordata; class Mammalia; order Rodentia; family Muridae; genus Apodemus; species Apodemus sylvaticus. The sequence continues at coordinate 72,769,746 of NC_067484.1, forward strand.
TTTACTAAATTAATCCTGCCAATCCATGACATGGGAGATTTTTCCATCTTCTGAGATTTTTCAATTTTTCTTCAGAGACTTGAAGTTCTTGTCATACAGATCTTTCACTTGCTTAGTTAGAGTCACCCCAAGGCATTTTATATTATTTGTGACTATTGTGAAGGGTGTGTCATTTCCCTAATTTCTTTCTCAGCCTCTTTATCCTTTGAGTATAGGAAAGCTACTGATTTATTTGAGTTAATTTTATATCCAGCCACTTTGCTTAAGTTTCTTTTATCAGGTTTAGGAGTTCTCTGGTGGAATTTTTGGGGTCACTTAAATATACTATCATATCATCTGCAAATAGTGATACTTTAACTTCTTCCTTTCCAATTTGAATCCCTTTGACCTCCTTTTGTTGTGTAATAGCTTTGTCTACAACTTCGAGCACTATATTGAACAGGCAGGGAAGAGGGTGGGCAGTCTTGTCTATTGGCTGATTTCAGTGGAATTGCTTCAAGTTTCTCTCCATTTCATTTGATGATGGCTGCTGGTTTGCTGTATATCACTTTTACTATGTTTGGGTATGGGCCTTGAATTCCTGATCGTTCAAAGACTTATCATGAAGAGGTATTGGATTGTGTCAAATGCTTTCTCAGCATGTAATGAAATGATCATGTGTTTTTTTTTCTTTGAGTCTGTTTATATAGTGGATTACATTGATGGATTTTCATATATTGAACCATCTCTGTATCCCTGAAATAAGGCCTACTTGATCATGTTGGATGATCATTTTGATGTGTTCTTGGATTCAGTTGGCAAGAATTTTATTGAGTATTTTTACATTGATATTCATAAGGGAAATTGGTCTGAAGTTCTCTTTCTTGGGTCTTTGTGTGGTTTAGGTAACAGAGTAATTGTGACTTCGTAAAATGAATTGGGTAGTGTTCCTTCTGTTAATATTTTGTGGAATTGTTTGAAGAGTATTGGTATCAGGTCTTCTTTGAAGGTCTGATAGAACTCTACATTAAACCCATCTGGTCCTGGGCTTTTTTGGTTGGGAGACTATTAATGACTACTTCAATTTTTTTAGGGGTTATGGAATTGTTTAGATCATTTATCTGATCCTGATGTAACTTTGGTACCTGGTATCTGTCTGGAAAATTGTCCATTTCATCTAGATTTCCCACTTTTGTTGGGTATAGGCTTTTGTAGTAGGGTCTGATGTTTTTTTGGATTTGCTCAGTATCTGTTATGTCTCTCTTTTCATTTCTGAGTTTGCTGGTATGAATACTGTCTCTGTGCCCTCTGGTTAGTCTGGCTAAGGGTTTATCTATCTTGTTGGGTTTTTTTCTAAGAACCTGCTCCTGGTTTGGTTAATTCTTTGTTTAGTTCCTTTTGTTTCTATTTGGTTGATTTCAGCCCTGAGTTTGATTATTTCCTGCCATCTCCTTCTCTTGGGTGAATTTGCTTCTTTTTGTTCTAGAGCCTTCAGCTTTCCTGTCAAGCTGCTAGTTTCCAGTTTCTTTTTGGAGGCACTCAGAGCTATGAGTTTTCCTCTGAGCACTACTTTCATTGTGTCCCATAAATTTGGGTATGTTGTTCCTTTGTTTTCATTAAATTCTAAAGAGTCTTTAATTTCTTTCTTTTTTCTTCCTTGACTAAGTTATCATTGAGTAGAATGTTGTTCAGTTTCCATGTACATTCGAACTGGGTTCCTTGGTAGGAAAGCTGGGGGTGGGGGAATAGGGTGACAAGAGAAACAGGAAGCCCAGACGAATTTCATGAAGCCAAGATGGAATTTCCCGCTCAAGGCTCAAAATTTAATGGAGGTCTCAATATATATACTGGGCAAGACCCTTCCCCAAATTCCAGGATGTGTTCCGGGGAACTGGTGTGGCTGTTTGTTGGGTGGGTCACCTACTTAATTCAGGAATTCTTAGACCAGGAGGAACAATGAACTTCACTCTGAGTGCTCCACCCTAGGTGGAGCAGGATCCTGGCTTGCACAGGAATTCCTACTGGAAGGCTGGGAGAGAAACTTCACCTTGATCAATGTCAAATCACGCCAGGTGGCATAGCACCCCAATATGCTCTCCACGATGTATGTGGGCTTTCTTTTGTTTTTGTTGTTACTGAATACCAGCCTTAGTCCATGGTGAACTGATAGGGTGCATGAAATTATTTTAATCTTCTTACATCTGATGAGGTTTGTTTTGTATCTGAGAATATGTCTTCTATGTCCAGAGTTGTTTCCCTTTGTGAGTTCTTTATTGTTTCTACCTCCATTTTTAGATCCTGGATGGTTTTGTTCAACTTCATCACCTGTTTAGTTGTGCTTTCCTGTAATTTTTTAAGGGGTCCTACCTGTTTACCTGTGTTCTGCTGTATTTCTTTAAGGGAGTTATTTATGTCCTTCTTGAAGACCTCTCTATCAGTATCATGAACTGAGATTTTAAATCCAAATCTTGGTTTTCCGGTGTGTTGGGGTATCCAGGACTTGCTATTGAGGGGGAATTGGGTTCCGATGGTGCCTTGATTTCTGTTGGTAACATTCCTACGTTTGCCTTTTGCCATCTGGTTATCTCTGGCGTTAGTTGGTCCTGCTCTGGCTGGCACTTGTCCCTCCTGTATGCCTGCAAGCCTGTCTCAGCACCTCTGGATGACCAGCTCTCCCTTGGCAGAGTACTGTGGCACTGCCCAGCTCCTGGGTGCAGGTAGAGCCCAGACAGACCCAGTCCCTGCTGCTCTGCCACTCCTGTGTTCCCTGTGTTCCTGGCCGTACCCGACTGCTCAGACGCCAGACATATTTTTTAACTCTCAACTATTGCTAGGTTTTTTTTGGTTGTTGTTTGGGTTTTTTTTTATTATGCTAAACTCTAGCATTAAATGGTAGTATAAAAATAAAGGATAGTATAAGAATTTGGAATCTTGAAGTGTTTCTGTGGGAATGTTTGGGGCCTTTTATTTTTTTGAGAAAAACTTTACCATCTAATTGAGACGATATATTGTTGCATATTATTATTATCATGGGGACTTCTTTATTTTTGTATAAGTTACATTTCTATTATGTAACATGTATTAGTTACATGTTCTCTGATAAGTTTACATGCATTATCTTCACCTGCCCCGGCCTTCCCCCATCTGGCTCTTTCTCACATTCATATCTCTGCTTTGTTCTGTGACCCACTGAGTTTGATAACCAGGGCCGTCTGTGTGACTAAAGCTTAGCCTGGTGGGCTCAGCAGTGGGCTCATGAGTGAAAATGGCTCCTCCCCTCCCACAATGAATCAGTGTTCAGTGCTGTGCTAAGTGGTGGGGTCCTGTGAGCCCGTCTTCCCTCAGGTGTTGACAGGATCAGTCTTGTGTGGGCCCAGGGAAGATGACTACTTGTGAGTTCAAGACTGTAGTAGTTGTACTGAGCTTAGAGGATGGCATTTTGTGCCCCCCACCCTGAGACCCTGTTACTGGAATGTCCCCCGGGCCTTCCAGGTGTAAATGTCCCGTGTAAGGGTGATCCCTTAACTATGCTCTTTTAATTCCCAGTTACATAATTCTTCATCCATAGCAGAAACATGACTGACTGAGGAAAGGATCGACTGACATTTCATTCTAGGCCTTCAAAACAGTTTCCTGGTGTGTGTGTGTGTGTGTGTGTGTGTGTGTGTGTGTGAGAGAGAGAGAGAGAGAGAGAGAGAGAGAGAGAGAGAGAGAGAGAGGGAGAGAGAGACCACGTGTACTTGATATTTTTAAAGAAAAATTTTCTTCTTTGAATTGTGTTGTCTTTCTCTAAAAATATTGCTACCAGAAGTGTCCTGTTTCTAAAGTATGTCGATAAATTAATAGTTCTCTGTAGTGCACACCTGGGTTGTTTGTCGCACTGCCGAGCACTAAAATCAGGATGGCAGAGCTGTGGGGAGTGGTTTGGGGCTGTGCATCTTGCTCTTGTCACTTTGTGACCTGGCTCATACTGTGTTCTCTATTCTGAAGGGATTAGAATTTTCCCTATTACCTATCTTCCAGCCCTGTGTCAGAATTCTCTTTGGTAATTATCTTTCTCATTTTGCTGTGTTCAAAACTCCTAAGGATTAGCTTTCATTAGTATGGATAGGAAGAAACCTATTTAAACTAGAAATCGAATAATATTTTTTAAATGAGAGTTTTGGGGGAATACCAGTTATTGCTATTAATGATACTGTCTTAAAACTGTCTTGTAGGGGTAAGTGTTGAATGGGGTGAGACAAGACCAGAGTTTGTCCGTGGCTATAACCATCCCTGCGGTTGGTTCTGTGTTCCACTCAAAGACAGTCCAAACCAGAGTCTTCTGACAGGCTACATTCAGACAGACCTGCGTGGCATGCTCCCTCAGTCTGCAGTGGACACGGCCATGGCAGGCACGCTAACCAACTTCTACGGCGATTTGCGAAAAGCTTTACAAAAGGCATAATGTGTTCAACTTATACTGCCACAGTTTGCTGACTCTGCTCTCCTCCCTCAGCTATGACCTGTAGAAGCCATCAGTTCCTGCTTGCTGCGGCCTGTGGAAACATAGGAGAAGTTACAGGGGCCACAGTACAATCTCATTTTCTATTCAAAGTCAATCTATGTAAATAGGGCATTTAAAATTTCTTAAAAGTTGTTTTTGCACCTTGTTTGGTTGTGCCTGTGTGTCTGTGAATGGAAAAGGATGAAATACCAAGATTTTGTTCCAGGCTGAGTGTGGTCTGTCTACACGGGTCAAACCGTACCTCAGGAGGAAGCTTCCGGCTGCTTGGAAATTACAAAGTGTGTGAGCTCAGTGCTAGTCGTGTTATTTTGGAGCTTGTTTGAACATTTCTCTTGCTATGTTCTGTGAGTTTGCCAATAGCTTGGACAAAAGGAAAAAGTCCTCCATAGTTCTTAAAGATAAAAGTCCTCTATTTGTTGACTTGTGCTATTTCAAGTATTAGGAAGACCACAGATGACAAGAATGCCCATTCTTGTCACCATAGGCACAATTCAATAGAGTTTAATTTTGACATGTGGGCAACATTCTTCTGCAAAGTCTGTGAAAACATACTTGTCTCCTTTATTGTGTGCATTTATTCTGGGAGTGACTGAAAACAGCCAGGTGTGCACTGGTGACATCACAGTGAGCAGTATCTGGAAGGAACCAGCTAGTGGTACCCCTCATCACCAGTAAAAAGGTCAGTGCTAAAAAGTCAGATTCAATGACTGTTCTATACAGACTTCAACTTGAAGCTACAAACTGCATTCTTAAAAATTCACTTTTGATGTAACTTTGATCTAGAATTGTAGCAAGAGTGTCATTAGATTCAGCCAGGTGCATAGATGTCCTGGTGTGACCAGAATGAACTGTGAATGGAGCTGCCTTATGTGAACATTACTTCATGGCTATGACATTCCAAATCATTCTTTGACTACTAGTCAAAATGGACATCTGAGGTGACTCCGTGTCCACACACACTTTGTGTTTGTGTGACCACGAAGCACTCAGTAATGCCAGTCAGTTCTGTAGGTGTTTCTATTTCTGCTCCTCACTGTTCCCCTTTCCTTTTTGTGATTGGTTGGTTGGTGGGTTGGGAGGTGGGTTTGTGTTTCTGTTTTGGCAAATATGGAGTAAAGTGAGCTCTGGACATAATTGCAGGAAGGCAACTCAGGCACAGGCCTCCCTCCACAAGTCTGTGGTGGTTCAGCGACATGAAGGGATAGTTCAACTGCAGGGAGGTCTGCTCTTCATTTTACATTAGTTTGTTTCTCTAAGTGGAAAGTTAGTTCTTTACATTCATTTTGACAGTCAAAAAAGTGAGACTGGCTTTGCTCTTTTAACATTTTTTTCTTGCCCCTGGTGATGACGATACACATGGAACAAAGGTGTGGGTGTCAGCGTTCTGGATGAGCTCATAGCTCTTGGGTTGGAATATCGTTTCCAGGACCTGCCAGAAGCAGTTTCCCCCCAAGGGCTGTGTTCTCAGTTTGTTCATTGCTACGTTTGTTGTCTGACCTTATTGTAACTTCTCAACTGCTAGATTTTGTTACTATTCTTCTCTTCAGCAATAGGGAAAAAATACACTTGAGAGTGTCCAATGAAGACTGTTCATTGTTAACTGTCAAATGTGTCTTCTGTGACTGTATCTGTTTTTATTAGTGTAGAACAGAAGATCTCATCTATCCCATTGGTCTGTCCATGATGATAAAGTGACAAGAGCGTGGGTAAAGACTTAGTACCAACATCTGATGCTGTCAAGCTCTGCCTCCCCTGAGCCGGGCTCTCTAAGGATCCCACACTTGCCCAGTCTCCTTAGCTCCTTAGTGTTCCTTTGTTCTCATCAGCTTAGCATTCCAGGCCTGCAGTGAGGGATGAGGTCATTCACTGCTGAGCGGAGACCCACTGCAGGTAAAACCACCCTCGTGGAAGTGTTTTCATTACCATTGCGAGTTTCACAGTGGATTCAGAAGTTACATGTAAGCTGTCTGAAACTGACGTCCATTAACGTAGAGTTCACATACTCTACCGTTTACCTGTGGTAAAAGTGTGAGTGTTCTTTAAAAAAAAAAAATTTGAAGAGCTGTGCAGCCATCACCACAGTGCAGTTTAGACTGTTTCTGTCACCCAGAAAGAACCTTTTTTTCCGGCTCTGGTGTTGGGGGGGGGGGTGGCGTGTGTGGGCATGGGTGTGCACATGTATGAATATAAGCTCAGGAACATTTACATGTTTTAAGTGTGTTTGTCTTGAGTATTTTAACATAAAAATGATGTGAACTGAGGCTGACCCTTGCATCGTTGGATCTGCTGCTTCTGGAGCAGTCCTATTACAGAATAACAAGCCATGTATGTAACTTATAGAATCCTAGCAGAGACTGGGGAGATATTAGCAGTGAGAAAGCCTTCGCTGCTCTTGCAGAAGCACCTACGGGGGCCGGGGGAGGGTGCTTACAGCTGTCCATAACTCCAGTTCTGGAGGCTCTTGTGCCCTCTGGCCTCTGCAGACACAGGCATGTACACAGTGCATATACATGCAGGCATACTTAGAAAAAATACACAGCCGAAACTCATTGTAGCAATGTTTTCTTTGACTGTATCCAAAGTATTTCAGTACACAGCTGATGTAGAAGGTATTGTGATACCTCACGGTGTCTTTTAACTCCTGGAAATAGGATGGGTGTTGTACTGCTGTGGAATCACCATACTCCAGGCGCTCATCATCCGCACGAGGCCTGCAGCTGTTACAGTGACTCACACAAGCCTCCAGTCCCTTTCATTTGCCTTGCTATAAGATGAAGGGGACAATTCACAAATCGCTTTCTTCAACAGCATCTTTTATAGCTGAGCCCTTTCAGTGCTTGCTGCACAAGTTGTCTACTTTAGAAGTGTACATAAATTACTAATTTCCAGTAAATTTAAAAATTATTGCCTCAAAATTATTTTCACTGAAAGTAACTTTCCATTGGACAGAGATGGAGAAGAAAAAGTATAATCTACCACATGGCTGTGTAGTTCAGCATTTCCTGTAGCTTGCAGCCTGCTGAGGAATTGTGTGTCTTCTGGAAATACATGCCATCGTTGGTGTTCAGGAGATACTGCTCTTTTAAGATGAAATTAGTTTCACATTAAGTGACATTTTGGTAGGAAATACTGGTTTTTGTTTTAAAAAAAATCTTGATTACTCCTCAATGATTAAAGCAATACTCAGCAAAAATAATAGTAGTAGTATTCTTAGATTTCTGTGCTCTAAACCACTGGAGTATTGTCTTATAAACATCAGGGTTTCTTTACTGCTCCATGCACACAACGGGTATATTTGAAACTGGGGCTCTCCAAGTGTAAAACTATATCCTAGGATGTTTCCCTTTCATCTTCCTGTCTTTTATTCTTGAGAATCATTTGACTAATACTTAATGAACTAAACTAATGTCTCAAGGTCAGACTGTACCTTAGGTTTTGGAGAAGCGGAGAAAACACCCCAGTCTTTGTCACTCATCTCTGTTAGATCTGAGATATCCCCTTTGCTGTGGATGGCAGTTTTGTGTGTTTATGAGAGCACATTAGCCTCTTTAGGACCAGATGATAAATTAAATGGCTGTTGTAGCTTTCTGAACTCCAGAGAGAGAAGCTAACAGAACCAGAGAAGCAGATGAAAATCTGGATTTGATGAGGACCCCTTTAAAACCTACATAGACGCTTGTCCAGGCCCCTCCTTTTCCTGTGGTACCCAGGCCTGGTGCATGCTGGGACTGAGCTACATTTGTGGCCTCTCGTGAGCACATTGGACTTGTGCGAGTGTGGGGTGGTGAGATCTGAGCATAGAAGAAGTGTGAGCTCCTACAGCGCAGGACTGGAGTTATGGTTTCATCGTCACTTTATTTCCAGGGATTATACGAGTACTGCTGTGTACTAAAATTCATCGCTTACAGTCCAACAAATGTGTTATATTAAGATTATTTTTAGGAAGTTTATCTTATGAATCTGTATATGGAATTAAAATAAAGGACTGCTGATGTAAATGAGATGTATATTTTTTAAATTACAGTGGAGTATATCTGAATAAAGATTTCTAGACACTCTTGTTACTGGTTATTGATCTTGTTTGTGTAAGTTACTTTAACCTTAAGTACTGACCAAATGCTTATATATCTAAATTTAGAGAAATGTCATTTAACTACTTGAACGGTTTAAGACATAAATCTGGAAAATAAAGTTAACACATGCTCATCTTCCGATGTTTCATATAATATTAGCAACAATACTGCTAAATCTTTATTTGCAATTTGCAACCTCACATTGCAATAATAACATACCTAAGGAAATTAACCAAGAAAGGGAAGAGGTTTATTTCAGCAAACACTCCTGGGGGTCCCAGCCCAGAAACCTTGTCTTTGGCGCAGCATGGGGGAGTAGTAGCATGTGCTGAAGAAAGGCAAGCAAGCAAGCAAATGCAGAAAACCACGCTTACCTCCGGGGACAGAATATGAAGAGAGGGAAGAGGACCAGTCTCATGTCCCTTCAGAGTGTTCCCTGGTGGCTTGTGTACCTCACATTAGGTACCACCTCATGGACCCACTGAGACCAAGTTTTCAGTAGATGGCTCTTTGTGGAGGCATTTGGCACCCAAATGACAGCAGCTCAGACACAGCTTGGGAAAATGTGCAGTGACTACAGTTGTCAGGCACAGACTCAAGTAATTGTGCTAAGCTGGCTGGGGCAGTAGATAATCCGAAATTGGAAGTCGTTACTAGGACACCTATAATCTAGGGTATAAAAAGCAACGAGGGATGGTGTGATGGCTATGAAATGATATACAGTTTCCTCACTGCAACATCTGGCCATGTTACCTCTTCCTGATGGCTTTGGGAAGGGATTACATCACTCATGGTTCACTTAGTGTCTCTTGTCATGTATGGATAGTAAGAAGGCCACCTGGACCGGATGACAAATCTCCAGGCACTTTATTTTGGACTTCACTCCAGAATTGCTAGAAATAAGTTTGTTCATAATCCAGCCAGTTTATGATATTTTCTTATTGTAGTGGGAATGGACTTAATGTCTGGATGTAGGTAGTCACTGATGTTTTTTTCAACTGAAGAATCTAAGAACCAATGTTTCTGCAGTTTTGATCTTTCTCTTAAGACAGAACTGACCAGCCCTGAGGATTGTTTGCAGGGCATTGAAGTTGAGGAGAAGGCAAAGTCATGACACTGTCTGCCTGCCTGCTTCAGGCCCCTCTCTCTCCTATAATGGAAGCTCTAAAAATGGCTGGGAGCAAGAATAAGGATTTCCAGCTTCTTGGAGTGTGCCTGTGGTACCCTTAGATATCTTGCCGTAACAATGCTCACAGGTTGAGCTTTTGGAAGTCTATGTGAGGTTTCTCGATGCCATATGGAAAAATGATGTCCGGCCCTAACAGTAATGAAAGTATTGTCTTGCTGGATTAAGGAGCATTTTGGAACCCCTTCTAATGACAGATGGTACATGGCTATCATTCCCCTAGTTCACGAGGTGGAGAGTTTTCCCTCAGGTTAATCAATAGCTGCTGTTACATGGCATCTGGAAGTATTGCATTATTGCCATACTATTGAAGCGAGCAAAATGTCCACAGTTTATAACACAGGGTTTGTAACCAAGACATGACCCAAAACCATTTAAAAGAATGCACTACAAATGCATCCAGGGAGAGCGAGCACATATCTATCCTTGCTCACGTGTGGTGGATGAGAAGCAAGAAATGCACTGCTGCCCACAGTTCAGCCCAATTCTCACCACTTAAATGTCAATTTCCTGGACACTGCATCAACTCTTCTGAAAACTGGTAAGAAAACAGAGAGAAGCAAATGTGGGTAGATGGAGAACTGGAGGATTTTAAATAAAACCATAGAAGCAGGCGTACAAAAATAAGATGTTTGTTCATTAGGTTTCTTTCCTGCAGTTTTATAATCCTATTTGTGTTTACCTTTGATGAAATCTCAGTATAGGGCAGGTGACTTTATTAAGGGAAGTCAAAAGGTCACAAAAAACAGTGAAATAAATATATGACTGTCAGGTTGTCTTGTGGAACACATAATTTCTCAAGACTTTCCCTCCATTTCCTCAACTAAGACTCAGCCTTAGGATATCAGTGTTTTCTCAGCAAAGGAGGAATCTTGGACAGAATGGTGGTGAACATCAAAAAAACAAAACAAAACATGTTACTATACTGATTTGTACAGAAAGCTTTGTGAATATGTCAGTAAAACTTGATACTAGAGAAACAGACTGGCTTTTGGAAAGTGTTATAGTTTTTTGTTTTTCCTTATCTTCTCATCTTCATAAGGAAAAGTCAGTTTTCAGATGAGTTGATGCAGTGTCCAGTAGATTGACCTTTTAATGGTGAGAACTGGGCTGAACCGTTGGCAGCAGCTTCGTAGGTGTGATGCCTGCCTTTGATGGGTTTACTGAATGAAATAATCATTAATGTCCCTTTCTAGCATTTTTGATTTCACAATGTTTGGAAGACAAATACCTGGGCATGCATGTATATAAAAACACTTAAGTTCAGTGTCACCTGAGAGAATGGGAGAACAGAATTAAGCCATGCATTTCACTTCTGAGGAAAATGTCCATGGTACCCCGTGATTCATGGCAACTCTTCAAATCACAGAATGCAAGGCTCTGGTGGGCTCTTAGATGATTTATTGTCACATTGCACATGCAAATTCTTTACAGATTGACCAGTTTCAAGGTACTGGGTAGCTTCCTTTGGTGTGTTCTGACAGTCTGGGTGAACTCAGTTGCATTGGCCCTCACTAAGGTCAGTCTCTGTAGTTTGTCTGGCAGCATTGGCTTTGCTCACAGCACACAACCTTCAAGTCCTTGGGCAACACCCCTACTATCACCAAGCGAGCATACTTAATCCTAGAATTGGACTGTCCAGCCTGCGTCCAAGGAGAACTTAGTGAGTGGTCAAATGTTGGAGATTTTTGGCAGTTGAGATAGAGCCAATAGCTGTCCCTGTTTCCCTTAGTAGAAATCGCAAACTCAGGTCAGTCACCCACACTAAAGAACACAGTACCTCAACCGTCAGCAAATGGACATGTTTCTGTTGAATGCTTTGCAAACATTTTCTGTATTTACATTTATATCTAAGCTGGACTTACCTAAAAATATTATAATTCTATCTTTGTATTAAGGAATCAATAGCACCATTTTGACACATTTAGAAAATGAAATGTTCACAGCTCCCTCTTACGACTTGGTGTTAGAAAGTGAAAAAGCCAACTATAGTCTTAGCTGTGTAAATTAAGGTATTCAATACTTTCTCCTCCAAGTCATACAACCTCTTGCTTTGGGTTAATGAGTTGTGATCCAGACTTCTCAAAGTCTGGGTTTCTTTCATGTGATGGTATTCTATACTCTTCCATGCTGTTATTGAAACAAATTAAGTCTCATTAATATGAAAAGCTTTCAACAGCCATCGATGTAAATTTCATATCTGACAAAGTGTCAACAAGAACATCTCAGATAATGCCACCTGAGCCCTCATAGCCAGTGTTCCTTTCTTAGTGCCCACTAACCTAGGATAGTGTTCTGTCCTAACACTATCTTTATTTTTTAGCATCTTCCCCTCTCTCAACTAAGATATTTCTCTCTTTTTCTCTACCTCTCCTCATTTCATTTATCCTGGAGTAATGTAGCCATCCACTATCCACAAACATCATGAGAAATAAGCAAAGATGTACAAGCCAGAGTAGTCACAGTGAAATATAATTCTAATGGGAAATTTTAAAAAAGTGTCTTGAAGATGAATGGAAAAATAGTGCCTCCAATAAGAGATATAATAAAGACTTTAGATTTTATATAATTTATACTTATAAATGTATATATTATAGACACTGGACAGAAAAGTGAAGAGTTTAAAACCTGGCAGGACAAGCTTGAGGTCTGAAGATTAGCTGTGGAGTTGCAAACACATCTTCAATATGGTGAATGACTTTTATCCCATTAGCTATGTACCAGGAGGCTAGTCAAGGAGCAGGGGCAGGCCCTCTGCAGAAGGGCTCCACTTGTGTCTGTCCAGAGTAAGAAAGCAAGGAACTCAGATGAGATCTGAGCCTGCTCCACACCGCATAACGCTCCGCTGGGTCTCTCAGCCTTCCTCATCGCGTGCTAATCTCCTCCTTGGTGTGTGCGTCTCCACCCTGGACTGGCTATTCCTTAGTTGAACATGTCCTTTCTCTCCATCTCAACCTTAAAGGTTGGTGCATCCTTCAGAATTAGCTGTGTTCCTGTGAGGCTTTCCTTGCACATTCTTGGCATGAGACCGATTTCCCCTTTCCTACCCTCGAGAGCTTACCATCTCTGGGTATTCAGCACAGGATATGTGTGGTTGCTTGCCCTTTCTCCTCAACTAAGACATCTCTGACTCCTGTATTGCAAGGAAGGACTTGTCAGTGAAATTTTACTATGGGAAAAGAGTTCCTGGAATGGTCTATTTCTACGAAGCTTTTGTTGTTAGTGAATCATACCCTTAAAAGCTGGCCTTCCACATAGGCCAAATATCCTCTAAGCCATGCTATTGCATTTCTGAGAGGAGAATTAGATACTAATTTTCACCTACTCATTTTAAGGTTCGAAGTATATCGATAACTGCCCTCAACCCGAGCTGCCCTAGAAGATTGGCAGAAAAGAATGTGGAATCCTAGTACTAAGTGACCTCGCCCTCTCTCTTTCCAGCAGTCTGTCTCCTACCCTTGCCAACCACCGAGGCTCAGGAAACGACTGTCATTTGTTCCCATATTCCGTAACATCCCAGTGGCTATACCGTCTTACTGATTGCTGCAACTGTTTAAGAAAGAGAATATGCTAGTAATTGTAGCTATTTCCAATGACAGGCCGATAAAAGGTCTCTTACTCAGTATCTCATTTGTGACCTTTGTGGTGACAAAGTTGACAGTCAAACTGAAAGTCACAAATGTCAAAAGTTCCCTCATAAGTGTGTTTCTTGGTTCCTCAAGGCAGATATTCTGGAATGGGTAATTTGTCAAGGGAGAAATAGACTAGAGGGCTCTTCTTGGGTTTCTAAATTTGCCAGAAAAGTATGTACTAAAGGCTCTTTCACACAAGAGCTACAGAAGTTGGAGAATCATGGGTAAAGGAAAGCAGCCTTTCCTTTCAAAATAAAGGTGGCTGTATTCCCTGAAACGCTGGCATTTCCTAAAGGTTAGTGAAAAATCCAATTTCTAGAAATCGTTTCATTGCATTTAGAGGCTCCGAGCCAACGGACGCTCATCCAAAGTTTGTAAGCAATAGGGCATGACGTTTACACGAGCCAATGTCGGTGATGGTTTTCTGTCAATTCATGTGTTTTTGAAAGTTTCTATAACATGTTCAAACAATGAGGAATCTGAACCTTTAGCTCAAGCCAGACTAATTTCCTTCTTTAGAAATAACATAACTCCACATTTTTTGTTCTACATGGAGATTTTAAGTTTTGCCTCCTACACAATTGTGAGACCATTTACAAACATGAAACAAAGCTCACCTAACTTCTAAGGAGCAAATGAGAGAACCTAACCAAGGCAAAAAAATGCTACAGTGTGGAAAATGGATTCCTAAAGGTCATCACAAGGCATGATGGGCAATGAAAATCTAAGTCTTGATTTTCCTATAAAGGGCCAGATAGACATTTTAGGTGATATAGATCATATGGTCTTCTGTTGAAAATATTTTGTGCTATTCTAGTAGCTTGCAAATAGAAACTGTTTGAGTTAATCACAATAGTAAACTAAGTCCTTAATTAAGATTTGCTCTTTAAACTCTAGCTTACCTGAGTCCTGAAAACTGTTTTGGGGGATTTAAATTTAGTACTTTGGAGAACCCTATGGGAAAAGTTTTTAAATGTGTGTAGTTTTAGATGCCCTAGTTAGCTTCAGATGTTAGCCTGACACATCCCCAAAGGGAGTCTAGATTAGTGACTGACCTGGTCAGACTGACCTTTGGGCTTTGCTGTTTGTCATTTCCTTGATTACTAATTGATATAAGGGCCCAGCCCACTGTGGGCGGTACCATCCATAGGCAGGGGGCCTGGGCTGTGTAAGAGCTGAGCAGACTGGAGAAGGAAGCCAGGGAACAGTATTCCTCATGCTTTCTGTGTCACATTCTGCCTCCAGGTGCCTATCCTGAGTTCCTGATGTAGCTTTCCCTCATGATAGACTGGAACCTCTAAGATAAAACAGATCTTTTCCTCCTCCACGTTGTTTTTGGTCATGGTAGTTATCACTAGAGAATATATATGTATCTCAATAACCAGATATTAAAAAATATGATTGGAATACAAACTGGTATGATTATTAACTTAAAACATCGCTCTGACAGCCCATGTGTTTCTAACTTTCTGTCATTGGATTTGTCTGTACTCAAGTCACTGTTCCCAGCCACCAAACTCGGGAGATGTTTACAGATTTTAAGGAGAAAAACAGTATCTGTTGGGCACAGAATGGCAGAGTTCTTCTGTGCAATTTCAACCAAAGAACTTAAAATTTAGAAAATCTCTTGGTTTATAGTTGGTCATAAAATATTACTGAAACTGAGAATACCATGGCCAGAAGAGACATCAATTATGAATATACCCTTTAGTGTAACCAATACAATTGTATATTAGTTATACTAATATACAGATGGTTAACCAGGCATATAAAACAGGTTTGGTTAAAAGTAGGCACCATGCAATGATAATTTTCAAATTATGGTCATATTAGTGTCACATATAAAATGTGTTATTATTCTTATTTCAAAGACAGGACAAAGGAAACACACATCTAGAAGACTTTTATCATCCATAACTATCATAATTTGGAGATAGCTTCAATAAACAGTTTCAAAGACATGAAGCCTCTTTGAGACTCTTGAAGTAACCTTTTAGGTGGAAAATAAGATTATTCAACTTGACTGAAGATTAAATATCTGTCATCATCAGCACAATGAATCAAAGCAAATATTAAATTGGATTTAAATATCTATATCCATGGGTCTTTCAAGTCAATCTTCAAAATACAATGAAGATAATTATGAACAGCGTGATTTTGCATTCTTATAATTGCTCAGCTGTTCCTCCCAGAACTTAAAGGACATTTCCAAAGTGAGGCTGATGTCTGGATGGATAAAACAAAACTCTGACTTGGGACATGTGGGATAAACCTACACAAAGAAATGTGATTGGCAGAATTCCATTTTTCCTACCATTGGTCAAGAACAGTGGAGTATTTAAAGAGATGTTCAGCCCTTCAGAGCATGGGAGGTCTGTACTTTGAGTCTAACTAGGTCAGATGCTGGGGAATCTTTGAGGCTGATTCCTGCAATATTGTCAGGAAGGCTGGTTTCATGGCACAGTTTTGACCTTTCCCTAGACTCCTGGGCCAGATGCCTGAGAACAGATAGCGTCAAGCCTTTCTGAATCTGTCACAGATCATTTATGAAAATTGATTTTAACCAATCATAAATTGTTTGCTACTGCTTTCCAAGGTAAGTGAAAAATGATTGGACTGAGTTATTTGACCTCAGGTCATATTCCCAAGGAGGAATGAAGAAGCTTGTCTTTGAATGCAAAGAAGAAATGGGAAGTTTCCTGATCATTGCAGCACTGGGTGTGTTACTAATATATGTATCTCCACCCCTCCCTCTCTCCCTCTCTTCCTCCTCCCCCTCTATCCTACCTTTACTTTCAAGAAACTAGAGAACCACCTTTTTATAAGAAAGTAAAATGCCTTAAAATTTTTAGGTAGGAAATTTTGTACATTTTCATCATGCGGCTATAAACACCAACAGAGAACTCTATTTGCATGTTAAACACTGCAGACACATGATCTAACCTTCAGCAGTGTTCAACTGGTAAGTGCTCAAATGTCAGCAATGATGCTGATGGGTAATGTATCAGTGGAAAACATTAAGGAAATTGGAGTATGAGCTAATGGACAGTAATTACAAAGATATTACAAATCTCATTACATAAGTAATGTCTGGAAACGTTGTGCTGTCTCAAAAAGACCTCGAGAGCCAGACGGAGGACTTCACAATCACACAATGGCATCATCCTGCAACTGACTGCTGTGTATGAGCCTAGTGCTAATTCACGTTGATGACCTCTTTAAACTTTTTTGTTTGGCTTTGTAAGAACAATTCTAAAGTAGAAGTATGTTCTCTCTCCTGGTGTTGTTTTTCTTTTTCCAATTTGAAATGCAGCCAGATGTTTCTGTGTAATAAACAATGAACCATGAAGTCCAATGGCTCTTTGAAGCTTCAACCTGTAGGTAGTCCACAATTGTGTATGATATTGGAAATAGCCAATAAAAAATGCTGAACATTCTTCATTACAAGATATCAAATGGCAGGCAACAAGGTCCTTTTAACGGTCAAGCTGCTCTTTATAAATCTGCCAATAAAATGATTAGGATATTTCCAAAAGTGCTTTTTAAAAAAATCTGTCAGTGGCAGTGTTAACCAATTCCTTGTGTGAGGTTTTACAAATGCCAGACGTGATGGTAGTCCCATTCTCAGGGTATCTGTCATATCGCCACCATCGTAACATATCCACCATACAACTGCATTTTCCAGGAGGCTTCTAGAAAGGTTGCCTGCAGCATGAGGATGATGTCAATCTTAGTTCAGTCTCTAGGGACTGGATTCTGTGGATGGGCAGCTCAGTGGTGACACACGGTGGGCCCACAGTAATTGGGAATTCTGTTGGCTCTCTGGCAGTATTCAGGAAAACTGGGGTACAGTCAGGTTTCCAGAGCCAAATGGGGATAAGCTGGACTCTGACCAGTACATACACTTTGACAATGCCTAAGGAATTGTTACTTTGATGTAATAACACAGGTCACTTCTTTAAGACAACGCATGTCCAGGAATAGCCAGAATTTATGTGCATTTTTTTTGTATTTTAGCTGCTCACCAATTTACCAATGTAGAAAACTAAGTCAGCTCAGATCTGACCATAGAAACTCAAGTCTCACTCTACTCAGAAGAAAAGTGCTCTAGACTAGACCAGTGCATCTACCATAGGAACCACTGGCTTAATGTGGCCCATGACCACCCAATGTAAACATGCTTAAACTGCTAATTTAGAAACAGTATAAAATCTGTTCAAATTATCTTATTAATTTTAATTTTGATGTAATAATATGTGTATACTGTGTATTTTTTTAGAAGGTAGCTAATAGAAAATTTAGAGCTACACCATGGCTATGGGATTGATGGCATATGCTTATAACCCCAGGTCCCTGGAGAGCTGAGGCAGGAAGATCACTGTGTGAGTTTCAGGTCAGTCTGGGCTGCAAAATGAAATCAGGCCAGCCTGGGATACGTAATAAAACCTTGTCTGAGATTTTTTTTTACATGTGTACCTTATTAAACTTTTTAATATAAGCACTTATTTCAGTGGATAATTTTGTAACCATTCTATTCTAATCTCTATGTGCTGTTGTGGCAAGAAGGCTAAAAGTTTGAGAAACTCACTACAAGCACAGGTGGACTTTCTAGATAGGGGAAATAATTGCAACTGTCCTCTGGGGGGGGAGTGGGAAGACCCTTATGCTATGTGCCTGATCATGAAATTAAACCCAATAATAAATGTAACTTTTTTCCTTTTGGTGATACAGGGTTTCTTTTTGTAACCCTGAATGTCTCGGAACTCTCTCTTTAGACAAGGCTGACCTTGAACTCAGAGATCTACCTACCTCTGCCTTCCACCACCTTGTAACTGTCATCCCTTAAATGCAAATTTTATTTGTTGATTTTTAAAAAATTGTTTTGCTTTGTGACTATATTACTGTGGTGGTTTGAATATGCTTGCCCCATGGGAAGTGGCACTATTAGGGTATGGCTTTATTGAAAGAGGTGTAGCCTTATTAGGGGAAGGTAGTCAGTGTGGAGGCGGGGCTTTGATATCTTATATATATATGCTTAAATCTGGTCAGTGTGTGCCAGTCAGTCCCCTGCTACCACCTTTGGATTAAGATGTAGAACTCTCAGCCCCTTCTCCAACACGATACTGGCCTGGATGCTACCATGGTTCCTGCCATGATGATAATGGACAGAATCTCTGAAACTGTGCGCCAGAACCAATTAAATGTTTTTCTTTATAAGATTTGCTTTGGTTATGTCATGGTGTCTCTTTCACAGGAATAAAACCCTATCAAAGACAATTCCTGATTCAGAGTAATATTAGAATGTTCTTTCAAATGAAGACTGTCTTCCTTTAAGTAATCTTTGAAATAGATAATATAATTTTAACAAGCAATATAAATGCTGATTGTTCTTTTAAAATGGTATATATGCTTGGAGGGAATCTTTGAATGATTTGAGTGAAAGAACTTAGTCCTTTGCAAGGATTGGCAGGACTTACTCTTTAGTATACCAGTTGCAACTGAAACTTGCTCATGATGTTTAATTAGTGAAGGGTGCAGGTCATAAAAGAGAGGGAGGGAATTGTGCTAGAACTCTTGAGTACCACCAAGAAGGGAGGAGGTACAGTCATTTAAGCGGCTGACTCTGAGATGCACGGGGCCTTGGCATCTCTAATGCTCTTCTTATAGTCTACAGGGTCAGTCAAGGCACTCAGCCCATGTTGGGATGAAGAAAGACCTGGGTTGGGTCTGAGCGATGATATGTTTAGATATTTAACTGCCACCTTCTAACGAGACCCCGCCCCCCCAGTCTTCTTCGATCTTCCCATGGATGGGACACTCACATGTGTTTTTACTCACAGATGGTAAATATGATGAGGAAAATTACACCAGGGAATTGCTCTTCCTAAGTGGAAATCTTAACGAAGCATTCTTAAAGGTTAAAACTAGGGAGCCCTTTATGACACTCAGAATGAGTTTCAAGAGGGAGAAATTAAAGAGGAAGGAAGAACATAAAGCATAAACACTGTCAATTAAAATCAAAGAGAAAAGAATGGCCCTGGTCAGATGATGCCCTCCCAGTCAGCTGCCTGTCAAGGACCCAAATCACAAAATGCTCAAAGCCCCACATGGTCTCCTTCCCCAAGAGCTGTCAGAGGTTTGTGCTTGACATGCTGAAGTGCTGACACCCCAACAGCCTGGAGAACCCAGATCTACTGTCAGTTCCCAGTCTAACTGGGAAAATTATTAGTTTAATGAAAAAAATCTGTGCTATTCATTCTTCTTGCCCCACCTTTGGACTTCAAAAGTAATATGTTTTTTTAAATCAAGAAACCCCACACAAAATATTAAACAGTTATTTTGATAAAGTGCTCATTTTCACTCAAACCCAAAATTTGAGGTAATGGATTTAGTATGATTTTTGTGACCCCCCCCCCAAAAAATTTATTCTGAGAGAAAAATCATGCTAACTAAGGTCTAATGCTGTGCCCTCCCCGAGGTCTGGTTCAAGATGTGTTTTTATTTTATTTTTGGTTTTGCTTATTTTTAAGGCAAATAAAAGTTTATGCTATGCTAAATTTCTTGGCATATATTCCACATTATAAAGTGTGTGGCCCCTTCCATTGGGAAAGCTCCTAGCTTTCATAGTGAACTTTAAGCTTACGAACAGTAACACTGTCTACATAGTTGGAGGGGACTAGCCTTCTGCTACCATTTCCTTACTCTAACAACGTAAGCAATCTAACTATTGAGTGTATTGTTATAAGATTCAGACATTTTGGCATCGATTTGTGCAATTTGTACTTTTCCAAAACTTGAAACTTGCTACTTGCAGAGTGTATTTAGAAAATTGTTCTGATATGCAAAATATCGCATAAGTTTACAGATGCAGAATTTTGTGAGAAATGGAAAGGAGTTAACCTTGGCACATCTACAGCCTAATTCTATCTCATTTTATTTAAATTTCTTCTTCTTTCCTAGATTTTATACTCTGCGGAGACATTTTATTTGAAAGACAAGGTAAAGGAAAGGAGTGGCACAGTTTAAAAAATAGTTTCCCAAGAATTGTAAACTGGCAGAATTTTATGATGAGCATTTTGGGTATTCTTATATAGTGGACTAAAAACTAAGACATTCTCTGCATACACTTGAGGGGACTGTGGACCCAGAGCCTTGTAAGAGTGCTTCAGCTTCCCAACACTGTGCACGGATATTTTTGCACGCTTTACAGGTATTTTTTTATAACCATCTATGGCCTATTTTTATAACAGCCTGCTGGGCCGTTCCCACTGGAAGTATTTGCAAAGTCATGGCAATGTGTCCTGAAACTCCAGCTGGCTTTAGCTGAGTTCAAAGGAATTGTCCTCTCTGAAGACATCTAGAGACCTAGGATGCCTACGCTTCCAAAGTCCATTTGCCATTTCACTTCAGAATGCGCCACCAAAGGCTGAGAATGATTTTTTAAGTGTCGTGTGGCTTGCTAGAAATTTCAAATTTAACTCATCGGTATTAGGTATCCATTACATGCCGTAGAAAACATTATTTCATAAAGCAAACACATGCACTGACATTAGGGTTACCAACTGGTATATATGGTTTTTTTTTTGCACCTCAAAACAGAATCACTATAGTGCATTTCATGCTCCCCCACCTTGCTGAAGGACAAAGTTCATAAAATGCTGGGGTCGGCCTCTGGACCTAAAGGAAGCCCGCTCAGTACTCTGGCAGAATCGCGTCCTGCTGTGGAACCCCAAGCCCCTCTGCAGGGGCTTCCTCCTCAGCTTCGGGGTCCGTTTCTTCTTCCACACTCTTCAGCTTCTCCCCTGAACCCCTTTTTACTTCCAGGTCATCTGTCTTCAGCCCATCCTCCTCCGGCTCCTGAGGCACCATTCTGGAAGTCTCCTCTTTTACATCCGTATCTTTCTTCCCCTCCTCGGACTGCAGCGCCTTCATCTCCTGGGCTGGTGCCTCAGCTGCCACTTGGTCACCCTCCTGCATTTTCTTTCCCAGAAGATCTGTGTTGTCCTTGGCATCTTGGGTCGAGGGTTGATCTGAGCTGGCCTTGTGGCCTTCCTGAAGGTTGCTGTGACTGCTGCTGGCACTTCCCAGCCGAGAAGAGGCCACCACAGCCTTTACTGCTGCCTGATTAGAGAGAAAAGAGAACCAAATGGTGTTTCCAGTGGAAATCCCAAATTGTAGTGTAATTTCTACTTTGTTTGGTAGGTTATGGTTGAGTCTTTCAAAGTAAATTATTCCAAGATTGGTTGTTAGATAAAAATGTATTTGGAGAATACATTTGAAACCTCCTTCATTCCAAATTAGAATTATTTAATTGTATGAACAATGGAGAAAAATGAGTAAAATGTGTTAGTCCCAGAGAGTCCCAAGTTTTGTATTCTTTATTCCTTATATATAAAAGGGCGTTTCATGGAACACTAGATCCATGACGTTAGTTGGTATCATGGAAATTAAAGAGTTCAGTGCTCAAACTAACTTCAGAAATAGTTAAGCCAATGCTATTTAATACAGGTCATTTCAAAATTTAACCACGGGTCATCTCCTGTTCATTTCATTTCTGTCAGCCTGAGATACACCTAATCACTCTTTTACTTATAGTCTATAAAACAGATGTATTTTGGCGGATTGTTTCTGTATCATTCCTTCTAGTAATTATCTATGGATTAGTTCTAAAAATCGTTTCCCAATTATCACAGGCTAAGAACTCTGAGTAGCTATCTGCCTTTGTCTCAGTCAACTGCTGGTAGAGTCTCTCAAGAGGACAGCCATGCCGGGCTCCTATGTGCACGCTCAATATGGCCTCAGTAACAGTGTCAGGGTTCAGTGTGCACTCATGGGATGGATCCCAAGTTGGGCCAATCAGTGGGTGGCCTTTCTTTCAGTCTCTGCTCTAGTTTTGTCCCTGCTTTCCTTTAGACAGGAACAATTATGTGTTAAAAGTTTTGAAGACGGGTGGCTAGCCCCCTGCCTCAACTGGGGGCCTTGTCTATCTACTGGAGGTAGCCTCTTCTGGTTACATGTCCTCAGTGTTGGGCATTTCAGCTAAGGTTACCCACTGAGTCCTGTTAGCTTTTCACATCCCAGGTCTCGGGAGGTTCCCCCTGCCCTCTAACCCCCATAGCTGCATATCTCCATTCATTCTCTTGGCCCTCTGAGTATCCCCCCATCTTTCCCCATACTTTCCTACCCTGTTGTTCCACTCCCTCCCTCTATGGCCCATGATTATTTTGTTCCCCTACTAACTGGGTTTCAGGTATCCACACTTAGGCCTTCCTTCTTGTTAAGCTTCTGTGAGTTGTATCATGGGTATTCTGAACTTCTTGGCTAATATCCATTTATCAGTGAGTAGATACCATGCACGTCCTTTTGGATCTGGGTTACCTCATGCAGGATGATAAGATACTTAGAGCCAACTATTGGATTGAGGTTGGGGACCGATATGGAAGAGTTAGAGGAAGGACTGAAGGAGCTGAAGGGGACTGCAACCCAATAGGAAGAACAGCAGTGTCAACTAACCCGGACCCCTCAGAGCTCCCAGATACTAAGCCAAAAACCAAGGGGAATATGTGGGCTGGTTTGTGGCCCCAGGCACATGTGTAGCAGAGGACTGCCTTGTATGGCCTCAGTGGGAGAGGATGTGTTCAATCCTGTGGAAACTTGATACTCCAGGGAAGAGGGATGCTGGTAGGGGTAAGGTGGGGGTGGGAGGGTAGTTAGGGGACCCTTCTCTCAGATGGGGGTGAAGAACTTGGGGAGGGGGGCACTGGGAAGGGGGCAACTTTTGGAATGTAAATAAAATAATTTAATACAACAAAAGAGAACCCACTGAATAAATACCAGTTTCTTGATTGGTGCTTTATTCATATAATAAGGAACAATAATGTATCTGCTGAGGCCTGGTGAGATGACTCAGTAGGTTAAGTAATGCCCTTGCCACCAAACCTGAGTTCAATCTTTGGGACTTGAAGTCACATCTGAGTTCAATCTTTGGGTTAAAGTGGAAGGTGAGAACTGGTTCCTCAAGATGCCCTCTGACCACACATGCATGCTATGACACACAGTGAAAGTTTGATACACAGACACACACACACACACACACACACACACACACACAGACATGCACACAGACACAAATTTAAGTATATCCCAATTTTTATTCCAGCTCTGAACTTATTCCTTCAAGTGTTTCCCTTGTTGTGTATGTGTATGAGAGAGGGAGAGAGCACAAAATAAAACAACACCTAAATGGTTTTATGTCAGTGTCTTACAAACTCTAAAAACAAGAATTTTTCTAGTGTCACAGAAAATGAGTAACACAATACTAATGGAAGACAAGACACCTTAAGCACACACACACACACCTCAAAACAAGAACACATGCTTTACCTTAAGCTTGCGCCGAGCGTTGAATTCTTGAAGCTTCTTCTGAGCAGTATCCATGTGGACAAAGTTGGCCGCTTTACCTGTGACCCACGGGTGTTGGAGGGCTTGAAATGTAGTCAGCCGTTTCTTGGGATCCAAAACAATAAGTTTTTTGACCTATAATCATAAAGCAATATAGACTTATAGAAATAGGAAAGTCCACGTTGCGAAAGTCCAGCTGTTCTGTTATCACTAGCACTGAGTACCTACACCATTAGGAGTAGGACCAACCCTCAGGGAAGCAGTAGCTAAGCGAGCTCCAGAAGGCGGGGCACACAGCACCCCTGGCCCCGAACTCGCAGATTTCTTTCTTCAGAGCTCAAATAAATAGATCCTGGCTCATCTACTGACCAAATGACTTCTGAGCTGAACCAGCATCTGAATAATTCTAGGCCACATTGTGAGATCACTTAGAACATGGAACTCAAATGACATCATTCCCTCAGTGGGGACTAAAGGGCAAAAGGATTGGTGTTCAAGCCTTTACTATTTTATAACACTGTTGAGATTTACAGTTCACTTAAAAAACTCATTGAAAGTGCTTGAAGGATTAAGTTCAGAGCCAGAATAAAAGCCACTTTAGGATAAAATTAAGGAAGTCATTGACTTGAGGGGTATGACCTCCATGGCATGACTAAATTCATCTAGTGGGAATCCATTCTGGAAGATTTACTCTTGCTTGTGAAGATGAACAGAAAATGAATTGCCAGGAAGATCAACAAATGAAATAATCCCCAGCCTTGGGCTCAGAAGCAGTGGTCTGGTATGAGGGAGACACGCCCTGGACTCAAGGAGCCACGTGTCCTGGTTCTGCCTCTAGTTACTTCCATGGCACATAGACACTGATGGATTGGGAATGATTAGTTCCGATTCACAAGTGAAGAATAAAAGTTGGTTCAAAGACTTAGTCACTGAGGTCAGTTAGTGGAGTTAGTAGAGCTTGAAAATTCAAACTTGGGTCTACATTATGCAAAAGCTCATCCAATGTCTTATACTGTGAGGACTCCAGAGTTTCTCTAGACTTTGGTCTTGTAAAATAAGATGCCCCCCCCCCCAAGTCATTTAAAACCCAAGGTGTTTTCTAGCTCTAAAAACCCAGGAAAGAAGGGAAAACAGGTATACGAAATCAAGCAGCAAGCTAACTAAGGAGCAAACACATCTTAGTCTCATTTCATGAAGCTTTCTCCGTATGTTTGCTAAAGAGTGCACATCTGCAGTGTAAGCACTGGTGAGGCCAGGGCTGGGATTCCTGGATTCCTTATGGCTCATATTTCAGAAGAGCGAAAGAAGCAGAGAGGCCAGACAAGAGGTTGTGCCGGGTCCCAGGTAGGAGAGGGTGGGGGCTGCTCTGAGAGGGTGGGGAGGGGAGGAGGAGGAGAAGTAAATTATTAGGAGCTGGGTGTCATGTCTACACATCACACACAGATACGGGCTGCCTCCTTTCCTACCTATGTTAGGAAAGTCACGGATCCTAAAGAATCTGTCCTGTGAAATCATATTGAGAGAAAAGGGAGAAATATTTGGAGAGACGAGTTCTGGGAAAGGGGCTGTAGAAACTCGAGTCAGTTCTAATAGTCTTTCTGCGGGGATTCTTCCTGAAGGTTAGCACACTTAGCAAACTTATGGCTAGAAATCTCCTAAAGCCTTTTCATGATTCAAAACCAACTCCTTTATTTTGTCACATTCTTTTTTTCCCTCCAGAGGAAGGATGGCTGCCGTTTCAAATGTACACAAGCATCCGTCTACTAGAGGAGGAAAAGCTCTCTAGAAAGGATTGCTTGAATATTAATGAGCTTCACTGTGGTCTGAAGGTGTGGCAGTGCAAAGCGAACATACAGCATTCTATTAATAGAGTGGATCTTGTTTATAATTCCAGTGGTTCATGCTACTGTCGGAGGATTTTAATAAGTTAAAAGTCTCGTGGATTCATTTATATTTATTTGAAACACATCTACATTTAGGTGAATAACCTATATTAAAGCAAATTCTGTGTGAATGGTGTATTTTGAAAGGCTCTATATTTACCAGGTAGCAAACATCCATTAACAAATGCTACTATGATGATTCAGCTAGTGAGGACTGAAAACTTGTCTGTTTTTTTTGTTGTTGTTGTTGTGCGTAAGGAAATGCATTAACGTGCCTTTTAAATGAATATATCTTAATGTTATAAAGAAATAACAATGTCAAAAGTGCCCTACTTTATAAAAATATCCCTTACTATTTCTTAGCTAAATACTGTTTCTCTCATTTTGTTTTGGTCACACTTACCAAGTCCTTGGCATTTAAAGACACTTCATCCCACCAGGGGGAGATAAAGTAATATTCACAATTCAGAATTCTCCTGAACATGAACTGATCACCTCGTTCATCATAGAAAGGCTCAAATCCACAAAGTCTGGAAGGAAAAAAAAAAACAGAATCAAATACCTTTAAAGGATCAAGCATGTTTAATCACATATCTGCAAAAAGTTCGAGTCTTTCTATATATTCCCTACAGGTAAATCTTCTTGTACAGGTATGTGTGTGTGATTGTTTGGTTATAATTCACGGCACACAGAAAGTAAGAATAGTAGAACCAAATTCCTTATACTAGCTTTAACAACAGCTACAGCAACAGTAAAACCAGGCACAAAACCAACAATTAAAATGGCTAATATTATAGACATTGTGCTTATGATTTTCTGGCAGATTTTTTAAATTTATTTATTTATTTATTGGTTTTTTGGAGACAGGGTTTCTCTGTGTAGCCCTGGCTGTCCTGGAGCTCACTCTGTAGACCAGGCTGGCCTCGAACTCAGAAATCCACCTGCCTCTGCCTCCCAGAGTGCTGGGATTACAGGCGTGCGCCACCACTGCCCAGCTCAAATTTTTCTTGATAATTAAAAAGTTATTAAACAGATTAGGGCTCCACGTTAATATAAAATGGAAGAGCTAAAAATACAATCAAATGGGGAAATAGAGAAAAGTTAAAAGACAGTTTCTTCAATTCTTCCTTTAAGCCAGCCAGATTGCTACAGAGCAATATAAAATGCTTCCTGAAATGTCAGCTTCTAGGAAGAAGCCCTTTCCAATGTCCTTTGTGCTCATGAAATATTTCCATGGGAGAAGCTTTGCCTTTCCAAGCATTCTTGAGCCATCTGGGAGAGGGTGAAACTGTGAAATGGAACAACCCGGAATTAGTACACTCTCCCTGCATGCGTCTGCGTAAGCATGTCCCACCTGCACAGGAAGGGGTGGGGTGTAACCTCAGAGTGAGCGGTGAGCAGGGCCCTTGCCTTGACCCTCCCATCCTCTCTAACCCTAGGGAAGTGTAGCCTGCTACTGGCTAGTCATGGAGGAAGTAGCCGGCTTTCCAGGAAGGTTGGTTCAGGAAGGTCCTTACATTCCCCATTCTGCAACCCAAAGACAATGACAACTTAAAAGTCCCAATCCTCCAATGGCCTTTCACCAGAGTCATGCCAATTACTTTTCCTTCATCATGGGACAAACAGTTGATAACATGTCATCCCGGAACGTTAAAATGGAAAAATTGCGACAGAGAGTGGGAATCGGCCACGCACATGGTGTAAGGCTCCTTTGGTGGTACTGCAGTGGTAGTTTAGGAAATCGCTGGGATTACCCAGTGCCTGGGGTGTAAAGGTGCAGGTTAGCTCCAAGCCTGTGGGATTAACTGTAGTGTTGAAAGCTGAAGGAGACAGTTTGATGACTTAGGGTGTCGATCTGATCGTTACAGTCATGAGATGCCAAACACTACAGCTCTCCAAGGCAAAAAAGGTCCAGAACTCCTGGGAGAAAAGGCCTTTGTTTCCATACTAAAATCATCTTCAGAAAGAGTGGGGCCTTGGCACAAAACAGGTGGTGGTAAGCAGAAGTTTTAAGAAGTGAAATTTTAAGGCAGCAGTTGTCATACAATGAGGGGGCAAAAGGAAACAGGTTTCCATGTCAGTAAGAATTAGGGAGGGGAAGATGGCTCCAATGGCTTGCCGTACAAGCACAAGGACCTGAGATTGATGGCCAAAGTCCAAATTTTTGAAAAGCTGGGTAGGGTGGCATGGACTTGTGATCTCAGTTTTTGGAAGGCTGAGACAGTGGAACCTTGGGTTATTGTTTGCCGACCAGTTTAGTCTACATGGTTTCAATGATAGAAACCCCATCCCCCAAAAAGATGGACAGCCCCTGAGAAATGATACCTCAAGTTGTTTTCTGGCTTCCACATGTGTGCGCACACAAGTACACACATATGCACACATACATGTGTGTACATACACAGACAAAGATGCACACATATAAAATAATAGAAGTCTACTGGTGAATTTATAAACAGATACAGCTCAGTGTTTATTTACATGTATGGGGTGGAAAAAGAATACATACCTCATTTGGGCAATCATCCTGAAGTTTAACTGTCGTTCATAACATAGCTTTCCCAGGAAGCATCAACAGGCTAGATTCTAATGCTATCCTTCCCACCATTACTTCTATGTTCTCTTCTCCTCTGGTTCTGAGCCATCTCATTCTGTTAGTCAGATGTCTAGATGTCATAGCCTCACATCACCAGTCCCCAACTAAGTGCACATGAAGGCTAAATAGAGAAGATACCCAGGTCCAGCGACACAGTGCACAGATGTCAAGGACCCTTGCCATGTGGACATTCCTACAGTAATGACCAACAGGTAAATGGACTTGTCCCCGGGCTTTTGGCTTATAGAAGGGAACTGAAAAATAGTATTCATGGGTGACACTGTCATCTTCATTCACAGCCTACTAGAGCCCTAGGTTTAAGTAAATAGAAGAAAAACAAAAATGAGTGTGTCAGATTTGGATGGACTTGGGGGAAGTTGTTCTCAATGATTCGACCTCATTTCCCTCTTCCTTCCCTGCAACCGTGGCCTTTCTGTGGAGTTTTACTTATTGTGCATTTCTGTTTTTCAGAATAAATGGAACTTAATTTTCTACTTTTCATCTCCTCAAGTTTTCTTATAACAAGCATCAAGGCTTCCATCCTTCATGGCACATTTTTTTTCAACCAAAAACTATAACCGGGGACACGCATGTTTTTAAGACAAGAATGGGGGTCCTTACATGTGTGTGTCTTACATTTTCTATTGCTGTGAACAAAGCAACATGGGGAAGAAAGGGTTTATTTCAGCTTATAGTTCCAAAAAAATGGTCTATCACCGAGGGAAGTCAGGACAGGAACTCAAAACAGGGCAGGGTCCTGCAGGCAGGAGCTGATGCAGAGGCCATGAAGGGGTGCTGCTTACTGGCTTGCTCCTCATGGCTTGCTCAGCTTGTCTTCTTATAGAACCTATGTCCTCCAGATCAGAGATGACACTGCGCACAGCGAACTGGACCCTCTTTCATCAATCACTAATTAAGAAAATGCCTTACAGCTGGAGACCATTTCTCACATGAGGCTCACTCCTTTCAGATGACTCTAGCTTGTGTCAAGCTGTCATAAAACGAGTCAGGACAGTGTGGTTTGGGTTTTTCACTTCCTACCATGAAGTATTCTTGCACATAGCCCAGGAGCTAGGATTCCCTCTCTCTGCTATGAGGGAACACAGTGCACAGGAACTTTTCTCAAACCCCAGAAGAAGTCACCTGACCTCAGGCTTCCAGCCTCTGAGAGTGTGAGGAGGTAAATGTCTCTTATATAAGCAACTCTGCTATACATTCAGTGATGGCAGATCACCTATGATAACAGGAAAACCTCTCTGCACTGCTGCACATTATAGATTCCCTAAACTAACTGTATTCCCTTCAAAATGGCTGACAGATGTGCCTACGGTGCGTCAGCTCTTGGGTGCATTGATACCGAGTTGGGTTTTCTACAACAATCTCCACGCATGTTCTCCCTCACTGTCGCCTCCAATTCTGTCACCACGTTGGCACAAATCTCCTGAAACTCCTTTTTTTTTTTTTTTTTTTGTATTAGACAGCAGCTCAGTAATGGAGCTGGAGATAACAGCAAGTGACTAGCTCATTTTATTCACAGCATTCAGCCTAAGGCCCTTGAAATCTTAACACACAGGAAAAATAAATCGATCGGTAAATGTGCTTGAAATATTCTGATAAGCAACATGCTAGTATGGGGTTTCTTATGGAACACAAGACAGGTGGTCCTAAATGGGCTAATGGTCTGTTTAGCAGGATGCAAATAAATAGAGTGTAACAGGTGGACTTAGATTTCATGCTTACTATGATCATCGAATATGTCTTCAAATGTGGGTATATTATATGGGAAAATCAGATAAAGAAAAGCCCTAGATACACTCTGCCCTCAAGAAAAAAGATAATACCAGAACAAATCCCCATTTTGAGAGTATGCTCTCACCATGGTTAATGCAAAAAGAGACATCACAAAAGCAGTCAAAGGGCAACATTGGTTCTCATGAGAATTATGAATATCAGAGGCTGTTGGCAGAGAGGTTGCTTTTCGTCACTTACAGGATGTAGGTGATGATTCCAACAGACCACATGTCCACCTCAGGTCCATAGGCACAGCCTCGGAGAATCTCAGGTGCTGCAAAGAAGGAAAACAAGGTTAACTCTGAGCAAACCTCACATGTTAACTCACATATTAATGGTAACCAATGAGAAGAAACAAATTCCCAACAGAACTTCAGAACTCTCATGCCTGATCTCTCCCATAACCACTCTAGGATGAACGAATTCTCATATCTGTTTGTGTAGGAGAGACTGTAGACTCTGTCATGGTGCATGAGAGTAAAACTATTCATTAATACCAAATCAAACAGAAAATCAAATTTTGTATTGGAATACCATGATATAGCTCAGATAAAATGTGTAGAAGTGTACCTTTGCTACAACAAAACAAAACAAAAACACAAAACAAAACAATGATAACAAAAAATTTAACACTTT
This sequence comes from Apodemus sylvaticus, assembly GCF_947179515.1. Taxonomy (NCBI): domain Eukaryota; kingdom Metazoa; phylum Chordata; class Mammalia; order Rodentia; family Muridae; genus Apodemus; species Apodemus sylvaticus. The sequence continues at coordinate 72,800,430 of NC_067484.1, forward strand.
ACTTATACACAGACAAGGAAGAAATGAAAGCTAAGCAGAGTCAGGGAGAAAACGGGCAAACTTGTGCTTCCTAGAAACGGAGAAGTACTTGAAGCAGTGTATGCATGTGGGAGACAGGACAAGGACCAAGCAGAGGATGGGAAGGACATGCAAAACTCTGGCACAAAGGGAGCAGGAAAGGGCTCGGACACACAACTTGGCCTTGACAGCCATGTGTCAGTCCCTAAGGAGAGGCTGTCCCCAGTGTTCCTGAAGACACCGTCTGAGAAAGGAAGTCTTCCCTATGCATAGCAAGGCTTATTCTATTAGCTTTCTCTACTGTTGGCATAGGAGAACTTCTCGGCCTGGGCACGGTCCTGGAGTGAGGAATTCACTGATCTTTTTTACATTCTTATTACCCGAGGGCAGTAAAAATCTGAAGCTGTCTGGGTAGGTGGTTTGCAGTGAGTACTGGGGCTGCCTCGTTTACCTAACTCACAAAGTACCGAGAAGCAACGCACCACCATCTGCAGAGAGATGGGCTTTGGGAGCCCATCTTTGAGAAAGTCTGTTATCCCAAAACAGACTTTGGTGCTGACCATGCTGCTGGGCTCCTTAAGGAGGAGGGGCTTGAGGTGTCGTGGGGACCAGAGCACCGCACTCCTCTGGATGTGGCCTCTAGAACCAGTGAATTGGACCTACTGTCTTCCCGGGGAGGACACCAGTGTAGACAATATGAGCTCTGGAAGGAGTCTGTTTGCAATGGGCTTCTAGAAAGATTCTACTGGTGGCTTTCAGTGTCACCCCACACTTCACACGCCTCCCCTGAAGACTTACACAAAATACAGAAAATGAACAAAATGAACAGCTGAGCAGGAACTGTGAAAGATGGCATGTGCCCACAGGCAAAGCAGCCACTCAACAAGATGTGCCCATCAAGGAACTCTATCTGGATCCCCAAAAGTTTTCTTGTCTACACTTGAATTATTCCTAGGGGGAAATGGTCCTTTTAATATCTGAGTTAAGAAGAATGCCTGCCCAGTGCAAGAAATGTCTTTCATTTCGTGGGGTAATTTGTACCTCACACAATGAGCCTTTACAACTCCCCCTTGTGAGTGCTTTTGCCAAAAGAACTCAGATTTGGCTCTCCTGGAGAGCCTGTCACCTGCCTCCTAGGGTTGGTCCAGCGTGGAGCAGGGAACACAGGAGATTTTGGCTTGTAAGAGTGAGTGGTATCAGGCCTTGCTCACTCAGGCCCACACCTCAGACAACCTGAGGAGAAGCCCACCAGTGCTGGCAGAAGCACGAGACTTGGTGGGTTTGTTTGTTTGTTTGTTTAGGTTTTCAGATCTAAGTGGACTGGGCTAGCCAAGTCCAAGTTCCTCGGAGTTTTAACCTGTGATTTGGTGAGTGATTAGTGACTGAAACTCAGTAAGAAGAGCAGCCCAGCAGGAAGGAGCAGCCTTAGCAGGAAGGAGCAGCCCAGCAGGAAGGAGCATCCTCAGCAGGAAGAGCAGTCTCAGCAGGAAGGAGCAGCCCAGCAGGAAGTAGTAGCCTCAGCAGGAAGGAGCAGCCCAGCAGGAAGGAGCAGCCCAGCAGGAAGGAGCAGCCTCAGCAGGAAGAAGCAGCTTCAGCAGGAAGGAGCACCCCAGCAGGAAGGAGCAGCCCAGCAGGAAGGAGCAGCCTTGGCAGGAAGGAGCAGCCCAGCAGGAAGGAGCAGCCCAGCAGGAAGGAGCAGCCCAGCAGGAAGGAGCAGCCTCAGCAGGAAGGAGCAGCCCAGCAGGAAGGAGCAGCCCAGCAGGAAGGATGCTCCCATGGAGTCTGCTCTATCTCATTTCCATTTGCTCTGCTGGCACTGCTCTTGGTGCACTGCTGAAGTCTTCCTGTTAAGGGTCACCTGTTCTCTCCAGTGTGCGCCCTCCCTCTCTCAGTCACCCATGCCTCCCTTTTGGTACCCAGCCAAGAACCCCACTGCAGCCTGTTATCAGCAAGGAAGGAAGTCCCCTTTGTCTCTCCAGAGCAGCTGAAATTTTTGCCCAACACAGCAACATCTGCTCTCCTTCTCATCACTAACACACACATCCTCTAGTAGCAAAATATTTCTTTGCAATGCATTATCCTTCACTGAGCCAAGTTTGGGGGTCAGCACTTAACTGAGAAAAGGGAAAACAAGACATTCTTGTCTTCTATAATAAATTTTCCTTAAAATACTTTTTGTAAAGGAACTTATGCTATCTTAAGTCCAATATAAAATTGAGGTTAAAAAAAAAAGTCTACACCAATTTCCATTTTAAACCAATTAACTATTTTAAATAACATAAAATCTAAATCAATTAACCATCTCAAATGGTATTAAATATTTTTAGTTACTAGTTAGCATGACATTGACTTTCTTTGGAATCAGCTGCTATCACTTATAACCAACCTATCTGAGCACTGTAAAGAGCCGACAGCCTTGTCCAAAGGCTTCTCCAGACTAACTTCAGTTCTGACCCAGCAGTCCTTCAAGCCTCCCAGGTATCAGACGTCCTCACAATTGACTCCAGCAATCTGCCATTTCCTTGCAGTAAGAAATAATGGAGAAGCAGACAGCTAATTTCTATTTGGTAAAGATATCAAACCAGATATGGCGGCACATACCTGTAACCCTAGCATTAGGAAGTGGTAGGCAGGCAAACCAGAAATTTAAGGTCCCCTTCAATACACTGGAGTTTGAGGACAGCATGGACCACAGGAAACTATATCTGAAACAACCCAAAAAGTTACCAGGAAGGCTGTCAGCCTAACTTTTAATGCAGCGAGCCCTTGTCTAACCTCAGCTTAGCATTTACGATAGCAGCCACGGAAACCCATCAAAGTGCTCCCCGCGCACCTATCAGCACACTCTCAGAACAGCTGTGTATGGGTGAATGTTCCATAAACTTCCGGAATGTCAGACATGCCCTTTAAAAAAATCAATCTGGACTGGATCCTAAAACTACACAAAAGTTCAAACCGTAGGGTATTTATTCGCTACCTGCTAGATCACAGAGTTCATTTTTTTTTCCAGTTGGATGATAGCGTCACTGAAACATTGAATATCCACCTAGAAATTGTGATGGATTCAGACAAAAGCACTATAAGCAGTTCTGGAAATGGCAGGTGGCTTCCTGAGACGGCAGATGCTAGACTGTTCCTTCTTTCCGGAGGCCCTAGGAGAAAGCTACTGGCACATTTCAGTCTTTGACCGTATCTTAGCACTGATGAGTAGGTTCCATGACCCTTTCCTATTTACTGGGTTAAAGCTACAGAGCAGCGTTGGGTATAAGACTTTTCAAGCTACTCTTAACTCTGTTGACTGCAATAGATCTGAAGTAAATGAACAGGGATGCGAATAATGCATGTTTTCATCCATTCATTAAATAAACCATCAACATGGTAGACACTGTTGGGGGTACTGGGGCAATCATAAGGAGCTAAAGGAAGCAAGTCCCAACCATCTTATAAATTGTGGCTGGTCAGAGATGTAAACGTTGATTAAAAATAAACCATAAGAAGAAATGAAAAATGGTTACTCCAAGTGGTCCTTTGAGGAGTATGACTTTGGTAGGAGACAGCCAGATCACATGGGTCAAAGAGGAAGGAAAGTTCAAATCAAGATGTGCTCTGCCTAGAGAGGTTAACTAGGCAAATGCTGAGAGGGTTGTCCAGGAGGAAGAGCAAAGAGAGCTTCAAGTAGAAGAGGCAACTACTCAATAGCCACAGTCCTGAGGGCAGAAACAGGAACTGGCACAGGAACAGGAAGTGGTGGTGAGGTGGGCCAAGCTCCCGGAAGGCAGACAGATCGAGTGATTTTCTTTGTTTTTAAATCTCTCATCTGCTTTCTCACTAGCAAATCAAAACACAGGGTGGTTCAGGGTAATGACTCTGTACATCTGAAAGCCTGAATCTGACTTTCCAGAGTCTTCCATGCCACGAAGCAGAGGGAAAACACTGCCAGATTTTCCAATGGAAACCTTCGCCTCAAATGTGTGGGGCAGGTGCACGGGTATCTGTGTGAACGTGTGGAACTAGGAGGAGCATGGAGCTATCTATCCACCATACTCTGATCCAAGGTGTCTCACTGGCCCAGCGTTTGCAACGTTTGTTATTCTGTCTCTGTGACCCCATTGCTAAGTTCACAAGCACACAGCACACCATGTCTGGCTTTTCGTGTTGGTTCTGGGGATCAACCTGAAGCACTAGCCACCATACCTGGCTTTGTGACTGGATTCTGAAGATCAAACCCAGATGCTTCTGTTTGAATGGCAAAGACTGAGCTCTTCCCCATGTTTTTGCTCTGTCTTTGGGGCAGCCTCCGGATCTCTACACTATACTTCTAGGGGACAAAACTTGTGAAGAGCTAAGGAAAGAGAAGGGAATATATATGCAGAAATTTCAAAAACTCCTTCCTTCTTCCTCACTCTGGGAAATCAGAGAGGAATATACTCAATGCAGCTGCTCAGTGCCTATACCTGGAAGGACTCCAAATTGGATATATATGTATAAAAGCATCTGTGCCTTATATAGTTCTTTGTTGAGTCATCTATATATGATAAGAAAATCACCACACCTGTATGAAACAGTGAAGTTTTTAAGACTAGAACAGTGTACTGAAGGCTGGTGGCCTGACAGAGGTGCAGACTGGACTTGAATGCATTTGAGACTAGGGTGGGGTCAAGGAGGTGCTTCTGGAAGGAGGGGTGGTGTCCTTTAGCAGTTCTACAGTGCCACACTGTGAGGGGGTGAAGCAGGAAGAAGGTAGCTCAGGCCTCTGTCCCTCCTTTTCTATAGCTGGTGCATGAAGAACACAGAAGGGTGTTTTCAACACAAGGGACGTGTCTCGTGTTGGAAAGCATGCATCCTGTTCTCCAGAACAACTCGTTACTTGACACATTTGAAAACGGAACTCCAGCTCCTGCCTAGAAGTTTTCATTTAAGCCACTCAAAAAGTCTTCCTTGACACATGGGCTGCATGGTTTTTATTTTGCATAAATTGTGTAGCTGACTGAAGAAACTTATATTTTCAGTTTTTAATAATATTCTAAAAAGAAAATCGGTGATCTGAGAACAGCTAGTGCTTTTCAACAGCAGCAGCAGCAGCAGAAGCAGCAACCCCCTTACACAGCTTAGTGACTTTTCTAAGGTTCTATTGAGCTCTTCTGTCTTGAGGAAATCATAGCTTTCTACAAATCTGAATCATACTGAGTCTCCTGATCACTTCAAAACTTGCAAGAGTGTTTGCACGCTTGAAAAGCTGTTTTTCTGTTTTCATGGGCTAAGATGAAGTACAAACAATAAACCCAACACATGTCAATAAGACTATTATGTAAGACTCTCTTTTGTAACGGTAATAGAAATGAAAATAATAGGCTTAGAACTCAGTCTTTCAAGCACATCAAGCAGGGTCCACACTGTTTATCTCTAAGGGATACACAAAATTTCTCACTAGTGATTTTCAATAATTCTTTTGAAACTTTTACTTTTTTATGCATATATTTTTTCTACATTAGCATCCCCAAATGGAACATTTTGTGGGTGTTTGGGGCGCAAACAGTACGATTTAAACAAGCCTTCTACCCACTTGCCTTCAATCACCCCTTCCTCTGACCTCTTTTTCCTCCACCGTTCCTCCCTCACATATGTAATAATAGAGCTGAATGCATGACGAACTGTGAGTTCTCTGGTACAGTCAGTTCTGTTATTCAAGTAATATCTTCAGGTTACATAGAAGTGGAAATAAAAAATCACTACTGTGGAGATTGCCTTCACGTTAAAAGACTGTCTCTGAACTCACAGAGCAGGGCACAGATTAGGAGAGTGTTGGTGGGATTCTCCTCAGACACAATACTCTCGGCCACCTAGAGCCCAAACATACATCAGAGTGGGCTGCCTCCTTTTATGTCTTCGGGCTCCCCAACTACAGAGGGCAAAGGGTACTTGAGCACACAGATGAGCACTGGAAAAGCCAGGGAAAGCTAAACATGAAGCTCATCTTTCCAAGGTGAGAAGATATTCTGTTGTTCTCTCTGAATGCCAGGGGTGGGTGTGGGGGAGAATGTAGTTTCCAGCCAACCTGGTAATCATTTGCTATCACCTTGAGCCAGGCTCCAGCAATATACCCCAGAATGTTTGCCCCAGAATCTCTCTCCCCCCAAAACCTTGAGCATTGCTTCTAGGCCACAAAACCCATCTGTGGGAACAATACGCATGTACTTTATAACAGCCTAGTGATCCTTTGTTACCTTAGGGACAGACCAAATCCTGACTCCCACAGACACAGTGTTTACCTCAGTCATTCTTCCTCAAATGTTTTCTTGAGCATTGTTTCTAAGTCAATAGAACCTCTTTATGGGAAAAGCCATACGTACTCTGTAAAGCACTTCAAAGCAAGCATGCCTTAAGCTTTGCTGTACTGATGTGACTGAGTCAATTGTAATTATAAAACTTTTTCCAAAAATAATATGTGCTACAATTTTTTTTTAGATAAAGCTAATGAACTGATGTCATGAAGTTTTGTCCTAGCATTGGTAACCTAAGTTGGGCTGAACTGAGTTTCATTCCTTCCTCTTTGTGGAGCATTTCTCTGCTGTCCAAAAGGCCTGAAGACATTCCACATACCAAACAGTCTCAGGTGTTACGACTTTAAGTGTTATCTGCATCCTGACAACACATGTGACTCCATCCACAGCCATGTCTCATTCTGGAACTTGACTTAGATACCACACAGCCATCTCCAGATTCCTAGGCCTACTGCTCCAAATGGCAATCTCGTCTCAGGACAACTGTTCACAGCATTCTTCTAGTTGTTAGCTGTTTCTTCCTCCTCATTCTCTAACCAACCAACTTCCTTGCTGACTTGAAAGAAGACATCAGTGCTTTAAAGCTCTGGTTGAGCATTGGTTGGTTCTTTCCAATTTCACTGTAGGTAGCTATTTTTTGTGAATGAATATACTGTCTTTAAAGAAACTATACTAGCTGTTTCTATTTTAGATTATCAAACTTATTTTCTTACATACAATGTCCCTATATCTTCAATATTATGAGTAGTCATGTTAAAGAAATATAGACAGTTGATTAACTTTCTTTGCTGGTAGCTACAGGATTCTCATTGGTTAGCTCTCCACCAGGATGTTCTTACCCAGGATCTCCACTGTTAGCTTTCTCTTACACATTTCAAGTATTTATTTGTATATTCAATTCTTACAAGAATCTTTCCTTGATTATTCATTTAAAATTACAACCTATGCTCTTTTGGTATCCATAAAAATGGCCACTTTTTTTTAATTTACACATTTATTTCACTGGCTGTCTTCTGCTAAAATATACTGTTCTTTTTGTTTTTTAAATATCAGTATAAGTCTATTTGTTTTTCTTTTTTTCTTTTTATAATTTTTTTATTTTCAATATTCTTTGTTTACATTCAAAATGATTTTCATTTCCCGGGTCCCCCCTCCCCATAAGTTCGCTAAGCCCTCTTCCCTCCACCCATTCTCCTATCACCCCCCTCCTACTTCTCTGTCCTGGTACTCCCCTACAATACTGGAACAAGCTTTTTCAGGACCAGAGACCTCTCTTTCCTCCATCTTGGGAGTCATTTGATATGCGAATTGTGTCTTGGATATTCAGAGTTTCTGAGCTAATATCCACTTATCAGTGACTGTATTCCAAGTGTGTTCTTTTGTAATTGAGTTACCTCACCTAGGATGATATTTTCCAGATCCAACCATTTGCCTAAGAATTTCATGAATTCATTGTTTTAATTGCTGGGTACTATTCCATTGTGTAAATATACCACATTTCTTAAGGAAGAATCCTTCTTCCATCTTGTTTTGCAATTTACTGCTGCATTATCTAGTGCTCATAGCACCTGGTGCATCACAAAGTTCAAGAAACATTTAGGAAAGGAGCACTGAGTGTCTATACAGTTTACATTTCCCCAAATATACCTTATAATTAGTGCCATATCAAGACAATACAAGACCTCAAAAGACTCATTTTACTCCAAATTTCCAGCTTCTGAGTAAGCTTAATCTGTAGAGTCTTGTCTTCTCTAAGGTCAGAGGAAGAATGAACTTGACAATTATCTTTACTTCCACTCTAGCCTAGACTTACATGTTCCCAATACCATTTTTCATTACCAGTTCATCTGATAAAGAGCCTGGGACACTTCCCACCTCGGGGAGAAGGAGGACTATGGTCAGAGGGGAGGTGTATTTGTGCAACCTCTCCAACCTGCTTATATTGGTCTTCCTTTCTAACTCTTCCCACTGATCATGGGAATTCCAGCATGACCCATCAGCCAGGGCAATAGAAAGCAATGGGCAGCACAGATGAGACTTTACTGTGTACTTAACTAAAAGTTATGTCTGTGTCTGTTTGATTAATACTTGGGTGAAATTGTCCCTTGCTTGGTGTCATGACCAGTGTCACTCAGATCCTTCAGTTTCAGTGTAGGTAGTTATTTTCATGAATGAATATACTGTCTTTAAAGAAACTATACTGGAAGTTTCTATTTTAGGTTACCAAACTTATTTTCTTAAGTACAATGTTCCTGTATCTTCCATAATAGTGAGTATTTACATTAAAAAAATGTAGACAATTGACTATCGTTCTTTGGTGATAGCTGCAGAACTCTTATTGGGTAGCTTCCTTTGGTGATAGCTACAAGACTTTGTGCTGCTACATTGTAGATGATTTACAAATTGTATTGAGCTTTGACAGAGTGAACTTTCTAGGTTATTTTTTAAGGAACTATATAAAATTATCAAAGAAGCTTTTTAAAAAATTAAAAAGTAGCAACATAGCCATTCCATGAAGCAATCATGGTATGCATGGACTGGAACTAAAGTCAGAGAATGTGCTGTTACAAGCATTAAACGACATGTTTTAAATTGTAACTTTTTTCAGTGCTGGGAATCAAACCCAGTGCTTTACCTAAGCTAGGAAAGTTATGTGTTGCCAAGTTATATTCTCAGCTCCAAGTAATGGTATCTACAAGCCACACAGACATGTCAGGCTTACCTGATTATTCAAAAAAGCTCTCTAAGAGATGCTTCTTCTTTAGAAGCTATTAGTTTTAGATCCTCAAACGTGATTGTGTGCGTGTGTGTGTGTGTGTGTGTGTGTGTGTGTGTGTGTATGTGAGAGAGAGAGAGAGAGAGAGAGAGAGAGAGGGAGGGAGAGAGAGAGAGACTGTGGTGTACAAACAAATGTACAATGAAAAGTAGATCACTCTGTTTTTTAACTTGTTAAAACATTAAACTACAATTTAACCATTTTTTTCTTCAGGCTGTAAAAATATCAGAAACCTATATTCCTAAGAGCTATTCAAACAGGCATCAATTCCTTGGACAGCCTGTCAGGGCGCAGCATTCTCTTTGAAAAGCTCACTGCCTTCTGTGAGCAAACCGGTGTATGCTAGAACACAGGGGTGTTGATGGGGCAGATAGTAAGCCTGCACCCGTGAGCCAACCTGCTTCCTGATCTGCTGGCGTCCTGTTGTATGTGCAGTTATAGCCAACTCGGTAGGGAAAGCTTTCTAAATTATGCCATGTTTACCTAGTTAAAAAAAAATGGCAGTACAATTACTATTTGGAAATCTAACTGGTTCTTCAAAAGGCTTTATGAGATTTCTCTACCATTTACTTTTGCAGTTTACCTTGCAAAAGTCTATTCTGCATTCCCAGAACTGACTATTCACAGTCAGAAAACTGGAAACTTTAGATAGTTAACACAAAGCAAAAAGTCCTAAATCAATACATGTTAGATCTTAAGAGAAAAAGTAAATTAAACTAAAGAACTCTACCAGAAATGATGTTCTTTCCGAGGCCAAATCCCTCAACTAATAGCACTTACTTAAGTCAGACAGAGAGATTGTAAGATCTGATTAAAGAGGTTAATATTTTTATTATCAACAGTTGATTGGTGATAAAATGGTTAATTCCATTTTTTCAGTGCTGGGGATTGAAACCATAGCCTTTTACCAGCTAGACGTGCATTAAAGTAGACAGGAAGCAAGCCTGTGAGTCGACTCAGAGCGCCAGATTAGTGCTCAGCCTTTCTTGTTTGGTGATTTTTTTTTCCAGAGCAAGAAGCAGAAGGTAGAACTCTTGTTTATACGACGTCCACACATTCACTACACCTGTCACATGCCATTAGGAGAAGGCCTGCATTTAGCCACCCACATTTAAAAGTACTTATCTTTCTCTGATAACACATTCGCTTGTGGTAAAAACGCATAATGACTGAATTAGTCCAACATGAAGTAGTGTGTATTTCTAATGTCAAGACAGCCGTAGTCTGAGTGTACGGTATAATTTATATTCCTCTCTCTACGGGAGCTCCCGGAGAGTTGTTTACAGGAATAGGTGCCCGTGGAGCTGCCAGGAGCTGCACGTACAGTAGCAGTTCACTCATTGGTTGTTCATAATTAGCTTCCATTTTGGCTTAAATAGAAGCACAACACATATTTGCCAGTACCAAAGCCTGCAAGTGGGAAAACATTGTTATGCTCCTGGGATAAGCATGTGGGACGTTTTGAGGTATTAATATATTTCATCTGAATTATGCCAATAGGGCTGTCTCAGAAAATAATGAAAACCTGGCAAATGTTGAAAGAAAATAAATTCTTAACAGCATCTGGGCTCTGAAAATAGAATTTGAATAAGGACAGAAGTGCAAATATAAAATATGGATGTACATAGTTTAATTAACTAAGCTTATGAATAGATCAGGTGATTGGTATCAGACAGAAATACACTTTTATTCAGCCCATTGCCACATTGGTCTCTTCTAGACTTTTAATCCCATTTTTGGGGGATTGGCATGGCAGGTAACAAGACATACGTTACATTGTAGCATGTTTATCAAGCACTAAAACTTCATATAACATATACTGAGACCTAAGCTTTTTTTCTCCACTGAAGAGAAATTGAGAAGGTGCTAGAAACTTTATAGGCAACTTCAGAATGCTAGTCAATTTTTCCCTTTGTCTGGGGCATAAATCAATATTTTCCAGCCTGGAATTTTGTTTTGAACATGTACATTTCTTAGAAAATGATGACTATTTACTTAAGCAGGATATAACTATAATTTTTCTTTGTTAATTCACTTACAAAACAAATCCTCTCTTATTAATAGCATTGGGTGAAGGTTTCAAGAACAAGAGCAAGTGGGTAGCTTTTCCTATTTTTATTTCCTGAGATATGACAGATGGTGCGACATAAACACTTGCTCTCTCAAAGGATGTAATTTGGAAAGGCTTCCATTAAAATCAGAACCATGCACCAGAGAATAACTGACCTTGGATGTAACCACCCTTACAACGCACAACCAGAAAGGCTCATCCTGCCCCTCTCCTCCCAACTGCATGGTTGCTAGGCACCTCCCTCGGCTGACATAAAGTCTCTGGATTATCAATGTGAGAATTTTTGGTACAATTTTATATTTTTGACATCATTAATGGGTCCCATTGGGGTTATGCATGATTTCTTATTCAAAGTAACAAATTCAGAACTTCTACCGTCTAGCCCTTAAGCCTCAGGAAACAATAACCCTCTCCTTAGTCATCTCAGAGAAAGACGGTGGGTAATTGGGAGTCTCTCTCTCTCACACACACACACACACACACACACACACACACACACACAGAGAGAGAGAGAGAGAGAGAGAGAGAGAGAGAGAGAGAGAGAGAGAGAAGCACACATGTACCACTAAAAGAGCCAATCCTAAACTCTTCACACAGCCATGCCTTGATTTCTCCTTGGAAATACTGACCGGGCCCAATGCCTGATCCTACCCTTACTAATGTCTTCCACATCTTGAGCATCTGCTTTCTTTCCTGTATCATTTTACAGCACATCTTATAATGATGTGTCATGTCCGTGCTCCCTAGAACCGGTGAGTACCTTCCTTCCCTGGGTCCTCCTTGGTGCCGTCTGGCAGCTGCACTGGGTCATGAGGCCATAAAATGCTGCTTTCGTGCACAGCCGTGCTCTCTGCTGCGCAGTAAGCATTCTCCCCAGTCTCTCACGTCGGCTTCATCCTCCACCCGTTCTATAAGTGGGCGAATTCCTCTCTATCTACGTGGTCATGGAGGAACACAGCCCCAATTGATGACGGTTTTTTATCTGTGGTCAAGGAGAGTGGTTGGAATTGTGGAAAATCCTGAAAATAGGTTTTAGGTGATTTCTGTATTGGTCTCACTTTAAAAATGGTGAATATTCATTTTGTAATTAAGTTGTTTTCTGGGTTTGAAAGCCTGCCAGTGGCTTTTGGTCTATGTTATCTGCTTCCTGTGCCCTGGGTCACGGTGATCACCGTGGTTTTTTTTTTTTTCTTAGTCTCTGTGCTAAAATTGGATATTGCCTTCTCCACTCTAAAGCAATATTCTAGTGCACTTCCTTCAGGTCAAGAAATTATATAAGTAAATATATGTTTATACATCATTTGAACCTTGCATTTTGAATATTAATATATTGCCCTCACTCTTGTTCAAAAATATTACAAAGCTGCCCAGCCTTTATGATAGTAATCCCATATATTTCCCCCAGCACTTCAGAATCTACAGAGCACCATTTTCCCCTCTGAGCTCCCAAAATAGTCTCCTGAGGTAAGCAGCTGTCTCTGCTACTTTCATCTCTTTCCATTACAGCAAATGACTCCTTTCCTGCTGAGCTGCTCAAGCCACAGGATGGGAGGATCAATCACTCGATCTCTCAGCCCCATCTTTCCCCCATTATACATACTCTAGGGCAATATGCATGTCTGTAATAATAACAACAACAACAATAATAATAGAATTCGGGTTACCATTGTAAGTTGACAGTATCTACTAATGAGCCCATTTATTATCAAGGATAATACACTACATAGTATTTTCAAAATGATATCTGAACTGATTTAAGAGTGGGTCAACTATTTTCTCCAAGAATCAGCTATTTATAGTTTTGTGATTAAAAGGCAGGAAATAGTATTGACAATAGCTTTCTGACTTCACTGCTTTCTAAATCTTTTCCTTTCAAATTCATTTGTTATATGTCAAGATATTTATAAACACAGCCTTGGTTTCAAAATATTACCCTGATTCAATGCCTTTGTTGAATCACCATTCCTAGTACTTTTATATTCCTTAGCAATACAGCTTCTTTTAAAGCACTTTTTATTTTTAATTATCTGCTTATGTGTGTATATAGTGTGTGTGTGTGTGTGTGTGTGTGTGCGTGTTCATGCGAGGACATATATAATCATTTGTAATATATGCACCCCGCCTGTCTAAATCCATCTGTATTTATGTCCCAAGGACTCCACACCCCAGCTGTCTAGAATGTCAAAGTAACAGACAGCTTCGGGACTGGCCAAGCACTGCCACCGCTCTAGGAATCTGTCCTTCCTGTGCCCACTGAGAGAGCACGGACACGTCTCTATGGAACTTGCATTTCCCTTCATTACAGAGTTGAAACGTCCCTCTTTCTTTCTTACTTTCTTTTTTCTTTCTTTCTTTCTTTCGTTCTTTCTTTCTTTCTTTCTTTCTTTTCTTTCTTTCTTTTTTTTTTTTTTTGAGACAGGGTTTCTCTGTATAGCCCTGGCTGTCCTGGAACTCACTCTGTAGACCAGGCTGGCCTCGAACTCAGAAATCTGCCTGCCTGTGCCTCCCAGAGTGCTGGGATTACAGGCGTGCGCCACCAGCGCCCAATGTCCCTCTTTCTAATGGACCTCCAACCAAAGTTAGTGCTCTGCCTCTGAACCCCTGAGCCCTTGGCTCAGATAAATATAGAAACTGTCACAGGGAATCTTAATTTACTTCTTTTGTAGCCCATGAAATCTTTGAAGAGCACAACACACTGTGTTTATGCCTGTGTCTAGCAGAGTCTATTAGACAGTTAATACCCAGTGTTCCTTTTATCAGTGAATGAATCAGTCCTTCCACAATGACTGTTCTGTCTGCCGAAAGAACGAACCATTCTCTTGGCTCTTATGTCCCTGAGAGGATGTAGTTTGTGTGCAGTCATAAAAAAGGGTTCTGAGAGAACATAATTTTCTCTATTTTTGATTGTACTATTCTAGGGTTGTTCAACTCTTGGGGAACTGTTTTGACCAACTCATTTCCTGCCCATGTTTAGTGTTTCATAGTAAACGACTATCCCATTGTTCATTACTTTTTTTTCCTTATGGGCAATCTTTATTATCTTTTCTCATTTTTCTCTTAATTGTCTAGTCAGTTACCCAGTAATTATTGATGATAAGCAGATGATCGTATCTGGCACATCTAAATTCAGTCTTGAACATGTGTAAGCATGAAGGAAATACAGGAGGGCAAATAGGAACATATGAATTATCATAGGAGGAAAAAGAATACATGATATAAGTGGGAGGGAAGGACCCAAGAAGCATGGTCAGAAAATAGTTCTAAGGGAAGCAAAGCCCACGAAAATGAACCCACACGCTGCCTCCAATTAACTGCATAGTACAACTGTCTCATGCTCTTCTCCCAAGATACAAACCTTGCCTTATTAGCCTACAGCAGAGGCAATGAGCCACTTAATCCAAACTCATTCTTTTTTTAAAAAAATAAAGATTTACTTATTTTTGTATTTATGAGTACTGTATCTCCATATACACCTGCATGCCAGTAGAGGGCATCAAGTCACATTATAGATAGTTACGAGCCACCATGTGGTTGTTGGGAACTGAACTCCGGACCTCTGGAAGAGCAGCCAGTGCCCTTAACCACTGAGCCATCTCTCCAGCCCCCAAACTCATTCTTAATGCTAAGGACCAAATGTCTGTGTTGACTCAAATATTCATATAATGATATCTTTACTTCACCCAAGGTGACAGATTTAGGAAGTGGGGTCTTTGCTGTGGGATCAGTCCATCATGGAGAACCCTACATGAATAGAGTTAGCACCTATAGAAGAGGCTCAGGAAAAACATCAAGCCTGTTGCCCTGGGAAGACAAACACACCATCTGGCACTATCTAACAGAAAGCAGGACCCTTGCCAGGAAACTAATCAACCAATTTCCTGATCTCAGACAGTTAAGCTTTCAGAACAGGGAGAAATAAGTATCTGTTGCTTGTAAGCAACCCTGTCTAAAATATTTTGTTACGGCATGAAATGAATGATGTCACTTAGCAACAGGATCCTCCATTAACTTGGGACAGCAATATGTCTAGTTATCAGGGACACTGCTGGAGTCCCTGAGTATAGAAGCTGGGACTACATACGGTCAATGTTATGCAAGCAGAAGTGATAGGTAGGTTTCATGCCTACCTGCCTATAAGAAGGAGTACTTTTTTTTCCTCTTTTGTTTGTTTGTGATGGTCTTCTTTCCTTCTTGTATAGAACTCAGACATGATGACTGATTTCCAACTTAGACTGTGAGACAAGAATTGAGTCCCTGAGATCAACAGCACTCACGTGGCCATAGTTGTAGAAGTGCTTAATATTGGTTAGATTTAGACTCTGGAATGAAGATATTGTCCTATACTTGTCTAAGACATAGCTACTTTAAAAAAGGATTTGTGTGTGCTTTATACATGCACACTGTATCTACATCATCCCTCCCACATCCTTCTTCCTTCTCCACTTCCTGCTGTGTCTCACACCCATCACAGATCCATAAGTATTATTGACAACATGAACATAAAACCTACTGAGTTCATTTAGCACTGCATATATTTACACAGGCCCAGAACTGACCTCTTGGGATGTGGCCATGCCCAGGAGATCATCCCTGGAGGAAAATGACTCTCCTTCTTTCAGCAGCCACTGAACACCTGAAGCCCTTCATCTAGGGGTGAGACCATGTGGAGACTCCCTGTCCACACCTGGCAGGACAGCTGGCGATGTCCCAATGTCAGCCTTACTCAGACAACAATATCACTGAGATTTCATTTCCTGTTATGTCTTGGGAACACTGTGAAGCAGGTGTCCTGGGCCTCTGGATGCTACGTCATAGTGACTTTAAGTTTTCTGAACTATATGTTACTCAGTTTTAGAAGCCTTATGATATAGAATAAGAATGCACGGCATAATGTAAACACGTAACAGGGAGATAAGTATCTAATTCTGTGTTATTATTGTACTTATAAAAAATAAAATTGTGAGAAAAATTTTCTTAATTTACCAGAAAAACTGCCTCACTAAAAAACAAAATTATAAATGTGTATGAAATGGAGAGAGAGAAGAGACATCCAGGCATCTAAAGTAAAATTACAAAATACGCATATGAACATGGAAACAGAGAAGGGCTATGTGGGTGCCATGCCTAACCATGTGTATTTTGACTTTTGCTTTCTACAGTGAGGAAGAGATGAAGTTGAAGTTTTAGACAGTGACACGGTGTGGTTTAAACAATGACAGGCGAGGATGAGGCATGAGCGCCGCTGCACAGAGGAAGACCTTCTCTCAAAACAAAAAGAAAGACAAAATAAAAAAAGCAAACATGTGAGCCAAGTTATTTTTACAATAAGAGAATATATTGGCTTATCTGTGCTGATTTTTAAAGGGGACATCCAATACATTTTGGCTTTGAAATATCTGAGCTCCTATTCCTGAGCCACGAGAATGAACTACAGGGCTGGGGAAAGACTTGAACTTTTTGGTTCTTAGCAAAATGAGAATGTTAAAAGCTAATATTAAAGTTCCTATGAGAGCTAAAATTCTGGGGACTTTCAGCATATATTTGCTTCAAAGAATGCTGTACTTTATCTAACTCCTCTCTGTAGTAAAGTATTAAAATCAGTCAATTATGTTCTCTGTCTACTTCTAAGGAAGAAGGTTGTCTATAAATGCAGTTGCTATAGAAGAAGACATTCACTAACTCCAGACACTTCCTCTGTGTTTCCGCAATGCCTTTTGCACATATGATATGTGCACAGCACTCCTTAAGACAGCAGTGCTCAACCTTCCTAATGCTGAGACCCTTTAAATATCTCCATGTTGTGGTGACCCTCCAACTATAAAACTGTTTTTGTTGCTACTTCATCACTGTAAGTTTACTACTGTTATGAATCATGGTGTAAATTTTTTGGAGATAGAGGATTAACTTCTGTTCGCTGAAGAGATGGATGAATGGCATGCTAAAAGACTCGTCTTTCCTGTGACGATTCAAGTTTCATTTCTTTTATCCTAGAGTTAGTTGAACTGCTGCATAATTGTCGGCCACCAACTTTAGGAGCACTGGATTCATATATTCAAGCTGTTTTATTTCTGGTTAGGTTATCACTATCTTAATTTAGTTATAAAAAGGACTGGATGTTGCATGCTAGCGTGGATCAAAAGCTTTTGTTTTGTCTGTGAATTGAGGGCTCTACACAGGGTGTCTTCAGCTCAGCCTGGGAGATGAGGCAAGAGGGGGAGGCATTAGCATGGTCTACTTCAAGGGTGACTGGAAGACTCTTCTTGGAAAATCCAGATAGGCAGTGCCCAGGATAACTTAATTAATGAACGCCATATGTCTTCAGACAGACCATTTCTTATCATTGTCTTTTTCAGTTCTAGTTCTCTACAAGAAATATTGTAGCATGCTAAGGTCAGGGTCAGCTTCTCTTCGAGACCTGGCTAACTGTCAGGAGGAAGACAACATTCAGCCTGACTGTTGGGACCACAGCTGAATCTACAGAAGCATCTTCTCTAGCTTCACTGCGTCCCTTCTATAAACTGTCTAACTACCACGGGGAATGCAGACACAGCCTGAGAAGCAGTGCTTTCCCCAGTTTTGGAGAGGACCAGAAATAAATCTATTTTTCCACTTTATATATTTTATGTCATTTTTCTCGTGATATAGCTGAATGGCCAGACTATTTTGGCTGTGAGCTCTAGTAACAGGTGAGGCTGACCTACTTTCTTTATCCTGTGCACTATGTAAATGAATCATCCTCTCTCCTCACACACCCTCCTAAGGAAAAGCAGAGAAAGTCAGGAAGGGCCAGTGGCTTTAACTGCAACCACACACCCTGCTGTGTTGTCCCCTGCCTGTACCCTACAGGCTGACTTTCCACTCCTGCTGGTCTCCCAGCTGTGACCCAACAGGTATTCTGACACCAGTGTCTACAGTCCATATCACTAACCCCCCCCCCCAGGAAAGACAAAAGGTGATCCAAGTAACATTTATATAGTCCCCAGTCATTCCAAGACCCAAGGCCAAGCTATTTGATGGCCACATTAAAACATGTATAAATAGAGACATTGGGAGTTGAAGTAAAATCAGGTCATTAGGTAAAAATAGATTTCAGTAAAGGTAAAATGTCAGCATCAGAGCATACCGCAGTACCCTGGGGTTCCACACACTGTCTTCATGAGCACTTGATGTTCCACGATTTTTGAAAGTCCAAAATCAGCTAGAAGTACAAGAGAAGAAGTTAGTGCACCGAGACTCAGCTTTTGTATGTACCCTTGCTTTTCAAAAAACAAGACAAATGTAACTGTTGTCTTCTGATACAGTGCTGGGGTGGATGTGGGTGGAAACAAGTCGCTACAGAAGAATCTAAAAAAGGTAGTAATTGAAGCTTTTCTTTAACTTGGAAAAAAGTCACTACCCACAAATACATTTACAGATAATTTATAATGCTTGATTTTTCTCTAAATCTCAAAAATATTAACTTTTTTTTATTTTCTTTGTTACTGATTTTCTTAGTAATTGTAACTGTGATGTTAATAGTAAAAATTCCTGAGATTGACATCACAGTAACTCCCAAAGACATTATATATAGGCTTAGTGATATAAGACGGTATCTTTAATGCACAGGTGAAATAAAAAAGATTTTCATAGATGCCATGGAAATAAAAAGAAATATCGAAAGCTTATTTTGATAGAAAATAAATAACATCAGTTCCTAATGGTTGACAGATAATAGTCTATGGTCATATAATGAGTAAAACATTTCAGGGGAGTCTGAATTATTTTTATTCATTCCTCTGCATATTTTTTTATTTTTTTTTAATTTTTTTTAATTTTATTCGATATATTTTTTATTTACATTTCAAATGATTTCCCATTCCTCTGCATATTACCTAAGTAAAATATTATCCAAGTTGCCACAACGCTGACCTATTGCTGAATGACCTCCCTTCAAAACTCTCAGAAAGCTGCTCGAGGCCATTCTTCAAGAGAGGCAGCTGCAGAGTGGATGCCATTTTAGACTTCAAAGATTAACACCCACATTTCTACAGGGTCCCTGACCACATCACCATCACTGACCTCAACAGGCAGCTTTTCAGAAAGAACGGTTTTCTTGAACAAATTAGTATCTATCCATCCATCTAAAGAGATTTCTTTAAGGATCACACCTTTGAAAGTGATGTCAAAGGAAATGGAGACCCCCTGCTGACCACTGTCTTTCAGGAGTGATTACCAGAACCAGCTGGCTGCCCGGCAGGCTTTCCAGAATCCTTTCCTAGATTCTTGCTCTCACACACATACTCACAGCCTGAACTCTTCCCTAGCAGAACAACTTAATTTTCAGAGGTGTTAACACCTGTAAATCCAGTGGAGAAGCAAGAGGAGAGCAACACCCCTCAATGGCTTTTATAGAGATTCTGCTGAGGAGAGCTCACCCCTTACAATTGTCTTTGGAAACGAAAATTTGTTTCATCAAGTATATGGGATAAAAAAAATGTAATGTATTTTTCCCCTAAAGGGCTGCTTTCAATGGGCAGATAAGAATTGCCCGTCCGCACTGCCATCATCGCCCCCAGACGGACAGGACAGGCAGCTCCAGGTACACTGAGATATTCTGAGTTTAACATCACTTGGGACACAGACCACCAGGCTTCTGCCTGCGCCCAAGACCTGGGAAGCTCTGAGGTTCATCTGTGTGCCAGCCCTGATGTGGGTCATTTGCCCTGCAGAGTAATCCACACTTCAAGGAGCTCCCCACCTCCATCTTCGCTCCAGATGGACAGAATAGGCAGTTCCAGGTACACAGAGATAGCCCCAGTTTAACATCATTTTGGGACACAGACCTCCAGGCTTCTGCCTGCGCCCAAGACCTAGGCAGCTCTACAGTTCACCTGTGTGCCAGCCCTGATGTGGGTCATTTGCCCTGCAGAATAATCGGCACTTGGAGGGGCTCCCTGCCGCTGCCGTCTATGCTCTACAGGACAGACAGCTCCAGGTACACAGAGACAACCCTAAGTATAACATTGCTTGGGACAAGGCACACCCGGATCCAACTGCAACCAAGAGTAGGGCAGCCCATCAGCAATCTGTACCAGGGGAAACCCAGTCATCTAGAGGAGCAGAAATAGTCTTACAGGCTTACAGGAGGTTCAAGCACCAGACAGTGACAACAGGACCAACTAACGCCAGAGATAACCAGATGGCAAAAGGCAAATGTAAGAATGTTACTAACAGAAATCAAGGCAATATGGCAGCATCCGAACCCTATTCTCTGACAACAGCAAGTCCTGGATACCCCAATACACCAGAAAAACAAAGATTTGGATTTAAAATCACTGGTCATGATGCTGTTATAGGAGCACAAGAAGGACATAAATAAATCTCTTAGAGAAATACAGGAGAAAATGGATCAAAAGGGAAACACAAAAATCATTTAAAGAAATTCAGGAGAATATGGGTCAACAGATAGAAGTCAATAAAGAGGAAATACAAAAATCACTTAAAGAAATACAGGAGAACTTGGGACAACAGGCAGAAGTCATGAAAGAGGGAACACAAAAATCTCGTAAAGAATTACGGGAAAATACAAACAAACAAGTGAAGGAACTGGGCAAAGCTATCCAGGATCTAAAAACAGAAGTAGAAACAACTAAGAAATCACAAAGGGAGACAACTTTGCAGATAGAAAACCTTGAGAAGGAATCAGGGGCCATAGATGCAAATATCAACAACAGAATACAAGAGATAGAAGAAAGAATCTCAGATGCCAAAGATACCATAGAAACCATGGACTCAACAGTCAAAGAAAATGCAAAATGCAAAAAGCTTGTAACCCAAAACATCCAGGAAATCCAGGACACAATGAGAAGACCAAACCTAAGGATTATAGCTATAGATGAGAGTGAAGATTTACAACTTAAAGGGCCAGCAAATATCTTCAATAAAATTATGGGAGAAAACTTCCCTAATTTAAAGAGAGAGATGCTCATGAACATACAAGAAGCCTACAGAAACCCAAACAGACTACACCAGAGCAGAAATACCTGCCATCACATAATAATCAAACCACCAAATATACTAAACAAAGAAAGAATATTAAAAACAGTAAGAGAAAAAGGCCAAGTAACATATAAATGAAGACCTATCAGAATTACACCAGACTTCTCACCAGAGACCATAAAAGCTAGAAGATCCTGGTCATATCTCATGCAGATCTCAAGAGAACACAAATGCCAGACAAGACTATTATACACAGCAAAACTCTCAATCACCATAGATGGAGAAACCAAGATATTCTATGATAAAACCAAATTTACACAATATCTTTCCACAAACCCAGCCCTACAAAGGATAATAGGTGGAAAACACCAATACAAGGACAGAAACTACACCCTGGAAAAAGCAATATAGTAATCTTCTTTCATCAAACCCCAAAAAAGATAACCACTCAAGCATAAAAATAACATCAAAAATAACAGTAAGTAATAATCACTATTCCTTAATATCTCTTAACATCAATGGACTCAATTCCCCAATAAAAAGACTTAGACTAAGAGACTAAGGTCCTGGTTACATAAACAGGACCCTACATTTTGCTGCATACAGAAAACACACCTCAGTGTCAATGACAAACACTACCTCAGAGTAAAAAACTGGAAAATAATTTTACAAGCCAATGGTCTCGGCAAACGAGCCGGAGTAGCCATTCTAATATCAGATAAAATTGGCTTTCAAACTAAAGCCATCAAAAGGGACACAGAAAGCCACTTCTTATTGGTAAAAGGAAAAAAAATCTACCAAGAAGAATTCTGAATATCTATGCTCCAAATGCAAGGGCACCCTCATTCATAAAAGAAACTTTACTAAAGCTCAAAACACACATTGCACCTAACACAATAATTGTAGATGACTTCAACACTCCACTCTCCTCAACAGAAACTAAACAGGGACACAGTGAAACTAATCGAAGCTTTGGACCAATTGGATTTAACAGATATATATAGAACATTTCACCCTAAAGCAAAAGAATATACCTTTTTCTCAGCATCTCATGGTACCTTCTTCTCCAAAATCGATCATAAACTGGTCACAAGACAGACCTCAACAGATATACGAAGATCAAACTAATCCCATGCCTCCTATCAGATCACAATGGAGTAAGAGTGGATTTCAATAGCAACAAAAACAACAGAAAGCCTACATACACATGGAAGCTGAATAATACTCTACTCAATGATACCTTGGTCAAGAAAGAAATAAAGAAAGAAATCAAAGACTCCCTAGAATTTAATGAAAATGAAGGCACAACATACCCAAATTTATGGGACACAATGAAAGCAGTGCTAAGAGGAAAACTCATAGTCCTGAGTGCCTCCAAAAAGAAACTGGAGAGAGCATCCACTAGCAGCTTAATGACACACCTTAAAGTCCTGGAACAAAAAGAAGCTAATTCACCCAAGTGGAGTAGAAGACAGGAAATCATCAAACTCAGGGCTAAAATCAATCAAGTAGAAACAAAGAGAACCATACAAAGAATCAACAAAACCAGGAGCTGGTTCTTTAAGAAAACCAACAAGATAGATAAACCCTTAGCCAAACTAATCAGAGGGCACAGAGACAGTATCCAAATTAACAAAATTAGAAATGAAAAGGGAGATATAACAACAGAAACTGAGGAAATTAAAAAAATCATCAGATCCTACTACAAAAACCTATACTCAACACAACTGGAGAATCTGGAGGAAATGAACAATTTCCTAGACAGATACCAAATACCAAAATTAAATCAGGATCAAATAGATAATCTAAACAGTCCCATAAACCATAAAGAAATAGAAGTGGTCATTGAAAGTCTTCCAACCAAAAAAAGCATAGGACCAGATGGTTTTAGTGCAGAATTCTATTAGACCTTCAAAGAAGACCTAACACCAATACTCTTTAAACTATTCCACAAAATAGAAACAGAAGGAATACTACCCAACTCATTCTATGAAGCCACAATTACGCTGATATCAAAACCACACAAAGATCCAACAAAGAAAGAGAACTTCAGACCAAATTCCCTAATAAATATTGATGCAAAAATACTGAATAAAATTCTTGCCAACCGAATCTAAGAACACATCAAAAGAATCATTCATCATGATCAAGTAGGTTTCATCCCAGGGATGCAGGGATGGTTCAATATATGGAAATCCATCAATACAATCCACTACATAAACAAACTCAAAGAAAAAACCCACATGGTCATTTCATTAGATGCTGAAAAAGCTTTTGACAAAATTCAGAATCCTTTCATGCTAAAAGTCTTGGAAAGAAACAGGAATTCAAGGCCCATACCTAAGCATAGTAAAAGCAATATCAGCAAACAGGTGGCCAACATCAAACTAAATGGAGAGAAACTTGAAGCAATCCCACTAAAATCAGGGACTAGACAAGGCTGCCCCCTCTCTCCATACCTTTTCAATATAGTACTTGACATTCTAGCTAGAGCAATTAGACAACATAAGGAGGTCAAAGGGATACTAATTGGAAAGGAAGAAGTCAAACTATCACTATTTGCAGATGATATGATAGCATACTGAAGTGACCCAAAAAAACTCCACCAGAGAACTTCTACAGCTGATAAACAACTTCAGCAAAGTGGCTGGTTATAAAATCAACTCAAGCAAATCAGTAGCCTTCCTATACTCAAAGGATAATCAGGCTGAGAAAGAAATTAGAGAAATGACACCCTTTACAATGACCACAAACAATATAAGGCATCTTGGTGTAACTCTAACCAAACAAGTGAAAGATCTGTATGACAAGAACTTCATGTCTCTGAAGAAGGAAATTGAAGATCTCAGAAAATGGAAAAAATCTTCCATGATCATGGATTGGCATTATTGGCATGGAATAATATAGTAAAAATGGCCATCTTGCCAAAAGCAATCTACAGATTCAATGCAATCCCCATCAAAATCCCAACTCAGTTCTTTATAGTTAGAAAGAGCAATTCTCAAATTCATCTGGAATAACAAAAATCCCAGGATAGCTAAAACTCATTTCAACAGCAAAAGAACTTCTGGGGGAATCAGTATCCCGGACCTCAAGCAATACTACAGAGCAATAGTGTTAAAAACTGCATGGTATTGCTACAGTGACAGGCAGGTAAATCAATGGAATAGAATTGAAGACCCAGAAATGAACCCACACACCTATGGTCACTTGATCTTCGACAAAGGAGCTAAAACCATCCAGTGGAAAAAAGATAGCCTTTTCAACAAATGCTGCTGGTTGAATTGGAGGTAGCATGTAGAAGAATGCAAATCATTCCATCCTTATCTCCTTGTACTAAGCTCAATTCCAAGTGGATCAAGGACTTCCACATAAAGCCAGACACACTGAAACTAATAGAAAAGAAACTGGGGAAGACCCTTGAGGACATGGGCACAGGGGGAAAGTTCATGAATAGAACACCAATAGGTTATGCTTTAAGATCAAGAATTAACAAATGGGACCTCATAAAATTACAAAGTTTCTGTAAGGCAAAGGACACTGTCAAAAGGACAAAACGGCAGCCAACAAATTGGGAAAAAATCTTCACCAACCCTACATCTGACAGAGGGCTAATATCCAATTTATACAAAGAACTCAAGAAGTTAGACTCCAGAGAGCCAAATAACCTTATTAAAAAAATGGGGTACAGAGCTAGACAAAGAATTTTCACCTGAAGAATTTCGAATGGCTGAGAAGCACCTTAAGAAATGCTCAACATCATTAGTCATTAGGGAAATGCAAATCAAAACAACCCTGAGATTTCACCTCACACCAGTCAGAATGGCTAAGATTAAAAACTCGGGAGACAGCAGGTGTTGGGGAGGATATAGAGAAAGAGGAACACTCCTCCACTGCTGGTGGGATTGCAAGCTGGTACAACTTGGAAATCAGTCTGGCAGTTTCTCAGAAAACTGGGCATGACACTTCCGGTGGACCCTGTTATACCACTCCTGGGCATATACCCAGAGCATGCAATAAGGACACATGCTCCACTATGTTCATAGCAGCCTTATTTATAATAGCCAGAAGCTGGAAAGAACCTAGATGTCCCTCAATGGAGGAATGGATACAGAAAATGTTGGTATATTTACACAATGGAATACTACTCAGGAATTAAAAACAATGAATTCATGAAATTTTTAGG
This sequence comes from Apodemus sylvaticus, assembly GCF_947179515.1. Taxonomy (NCBI): domain Eukaryota; kingdom Metazoa; phylum Chordata; class Mammalia; order Rodentia; family Muridae; genus Apodemus; species Apodemus sylvaticus. The sequence continues at coordinate 72,825,740 of NC_067484.1, forward strand.
CAAATGGTTAGAACTGGAAAATATCCTAAGTGAGGTAATCCAATCACAAAAGAATACACATGGAATGCAGTCACTGATAAGTGTATATTAACTAGCACAGAAGCTCTGAATACTCAAGACCCAATTAACATATCAAATGATTCCCAAGAAGAAGGAGGGCCCTGGTCCTGGAAAGGCTTGATGCAGCATTGTAGGGGATTACCAGGACAGAGAATTGGGAGGGGGTTGATTGGGGAATGGGCAGAGGGAAGAGGGCTTATGGGACTTATGGGGAGGGGGAACTTGGAAAGGGGAAATCATTTGGAATGTAAACAAAGAATATAGAAAATTTTAAAAAAGCAGTAAGAGAGGAAAATAAAAAAGAAAGAAAAGAAAATGAATGATGAGAGAAGGAAAAAAGAAAGAATTGCCCAAAGCTAATCTTTATAGCTTTTTCTGAATTATATCTTTATAGCTTATATGGGTGGGTTTCTAGAGTCAGTGAAATTTGAGTAAGTTTAGTACACATTTTGATATGTTGGTCTACACATGAGCATTTTAAGGTTTAATAAACCAATGAAGAATTAAAAAATATTATTTGATTGAGAGTTTTCTAACTTTTTTGGCCAACAACAAACCCTTTGTAAACCTATGTCCTCACAAATACACATAAAAGGGAGTTTTTAGCCCTTATTAGGCAACATCATCCTGTGGAGGACAATCTAGAAATATATGGTCTTTATGTTTTCTCTGTTAATAGAAACAAGGGATTCGGAGTCTACATTCACTAATTTGTATTAAACTTCTTCATTATATAAGGCTGAGCTACAAATAATTGGGCAATTCAAAGTTAAGAACCAAATCACAAGACACATTTTCACTCTAAACTTATTTTAAAAACACAAGGTTATCTCACAAGGTCCTCATCATTTCTAAGCACTGAGTCTGGGACTCGGTGGAATTTCCAGCACTAGCACACGGCATCAGGTTAACAGCCCAAGGCCATCAACTAACAAACACACACTGTTACTCACAGACGCCAAGTTTTTGAGGAAACTGGACAGAAGTAATCCTGGACAGAACAAAATCAAAAACTCCATCCAGCAAATGTCTTCTGCTCTGGAAAAATGGGTCATGAAAGATCAGAAAACTTTCTTACCAATTTTGAGCGGTGCATCAGGGGCTGGAGTTGCATAAAGAAGATTCTCTGGTTTGAGATCTCGATGAACAATTCCATTTTCATGCAGGTACTACACGGGGAAGACAATGAAGGAACAGTTGTGTAAATGTATTTATGGCTCTGATATCTATATCTGATGTTTTAAGTTCTACCATAATCTTATGGCTTAATGACACACATTAGGATTTCACATATAAAAACACATATCACAAAGAAAAACTGTGCTTGAATCACACAGATCAAGGGATAGTTTACCAGAACTGGGGGTGTATATTAGTATAGAATGCTTTCCTAGTCTGCGAGAGACTCTCAGTGAATTCAGAGACTGTCTCTCTCATCTCTCCCCGGTCTCTATTAAATACACAACTAATTTCTGTCCATTTTTAATTCCAAAGTCTTTCCCAAATTGTCCTATTTCTTCATGTCATTACCCTGATTTGTTCTGTTCAAACTACTCTCCAGCAAAGCACAAAGAAGCTGTCGTATATTCTCCTTGGAAACGGGATGCTGGCTGAGAGGCAAGTTATGGATGCCGCTGGCTAGGGTAACGGGGGGTGGGGGGGGTGGGGGGGGGGGTGGGGGGGGGTCACGTTAGTGTGGTCAGCATGAGAAGAGGGAATCAAGAGCGCTCAGACTCTAGTTCCTACTCTGGTTGTGGCCTGAGTCTCCTGGTTCACCAGGGTGGAGGGACGGGAGCAGACATGTTCTTTCAGATA